>NW_025791136.1:0-45164 GCF_907164935.1 Osmia bicornis bicornis | reverse complement strand
TGATACCTTCCCACAGATCAATGTACATATAATAACAGTATCGTTATTACTATATCTACATTAGATATGTACTATACATTTAATAACAATATCATTATTACTATATCTACATCAGATGAAATTTAATATTCTGATTTAATCCCACAGACCAATGTACATTTAATGACAATATCATTATTACTATATCTACATTAGATATAATGTAATATACTGATCACTTCCCACAGATCAATGCACAGATTGTAACATTATCGTCATTACTATATCTACATTAGATACGTAATAAACACTTAATGACATTATCGTTATTACTATCTCTACTCTTTTAATATTATATTATTAATTAATATAATGGCATTAATGTAATTTATTTTTTGTCGCACCCTTTCCTATACTTCCTTTAATAAAATATATAGTAAAGATGAAATCAAATTATTTCTTTTGCCACGCCCTTCCCCACGCATGGAAAACATTCCAAGATCAACAACAAATTATAAAAAATTAATTAGAAACACATTATGTAGTGGACCGAATTGTGAATCTAAACCATTCTCGAGTCAACTTGAACACACAAAAAAATTTCATCAAAATCTGTTCAGCCGTTTAGGAGGAGTTCAGTCACATACATACACACAGAAGAAATATAAGGATATGAAGTATGATTATTGGGAAGGGTTGGGCAAAATAAATTACATTAATAACGATTATATACTTTTTTATTTTCATATTACATTAATGGAGTATGGGGAAGGGTGTGGTACAGAATAAATTACACTAATAACGGTTATAGATATTTATATTTTACGTTAAATAATATATATAATATAATAAGTAAAAACAAAAAAAAAATATAAATGTAGGCGGCTACCACCAGTCCGGCTATAACAGATAAAATATACATTAATACGCAGTAAAAATCTAATAAATCAAAATAAAATCGGACAGGCAACTTACATCGATTTCTTCTCCGAACAAATATCGGAGGTCGAACAGATCGACCTCCGTCCAAGTAGCCGCCCACCGCGCTTCATACTCGCGCCGCCACTGCTGCCGCTCGCGGCACTTTGCGGGTAGTCGCGCGTCATCCTCCGCCGGCGCAATTTCGAAGGCTGGCATTACTATGGCTGTTAAGACGAAAACAATTAGTTAAAAATAAATTAAATTTGGGTAATTGTTGAAGATTACTTACGATAATGTTTGACAATCGCCAAGAATGCTAAGGATTCCAACCTTGGGACCGTCATCGTTGAACAGAAAATAATGAATAAAACGAACACGCTTGGGTTTATAAAGCACTGTGAAAACATCTCCCTCCAAACTCTAAGACCTGAGATAAGTAAAAACTCCAGTCTCTTTCTCTCTCTCATGAAGTTGCAAGGTTTGCATGAACTCGAAACCCTACAGGCTTATAAAGATACTTGGAAATTAATATTTTACTTGTGGAGCAAAGAATAAATTATGTTTTTAGGAATAATTATTTATTTTATAATGCCCCCAAGGCAATGTTCTTGTGGATTGTGGAATTATGAATCGTTTATCATCGTAAGGACTAAGCACCTTCTTTTCTTCACATATAGAATATACATTGTGCAATTTTGAACGAATACATCTCTGTTCACGATGCACTTCTAAACGTTCATACAAGCAACGTATATAATCATCGAAGGAAATAGTTTTCCTAACTACGTTACTTTTGACACCCTTCACTTTTTTCGTGTCCCGTTTGCCCTCTACGCGCAAAGCATACATTTTCGACCGAAGTTCGACAAACTCAGTCATTATACACCCATTATTTTCATCCTTCATTAATCCCGGTACTTTTTTATTTACTCGTGGCATACTGTAAACATTGTCCTCGGTATAGTCGCTCGTGTCAAACCGATGTATATCGCGTTTCATTACATCGTATATGTCATCACATTCCAGTTCGTATATAAGACTGTCTGTGTCTGTGTATAATATTTTACAAAGATGTTTAAATTTCGGCCAAATATAATCATGATGGAATTCGTACAAACATGTTTTTGATATATCCAGAATACACATACCAACATAAATGGGTTTTGTAAATTTAATTTCCAACTTTCGCATCTCTATTGCGACCAAATATTCCGAAAATATTGATCTGCTATGAAAATTTGGTTTCGATATCAGGGCCTCGGCCCCGTATCTACCATCCCATTTTGTAACTAATTTAACGTCTACATGATTTCTAACGTTCTCCATAGTTTTGCCAAAGACTGCATTATTCATTAATTTAAATAAATTCTTTTCAAAATCATTTTTAGCCGCAGTTCTAAGTTGCGTGTTTAAATGAATGTATTCGCGAAGCCATGGAGATTGTTTAAATTCTAAAACGCGATGAATTACAGAAACTTTTAAACCATGATTTAAGCATTGTTGAAGATTGCGGTAATGGATGATGTAACGTTGCTTATCCTGAACTGTAGCGAGTAGTTTCTCGTGTTTGGCATTAGGAGGCTTCTCGCGTATTGGACAAAAAGGTAAATCTGCATGCTTATCGTGTAATTCTAGCGGGTATTTCAAATCGACTTCCAAAATATATCCAATGTCCGAATTTTCGGATATCGCATGAATGTTAAAAGTTTTAATTTCATTATCGTCTAACCACTTAAACTCGCCGTAAGGTAGATACTGCGACATTGCCCATCCATACAAATTATTAACGTCGAAATAAACTAAATATCGCGATGGTTCTTCGGAATTGTATGAATCCATGTATTTATTATTGGCCTTTGCGTATCGATTAGAACATTGACTTAAACCACCACGTATGCCGCGCTCTATGAAAAGTAGCATATCGATATCCGTCAATAATTCTAATTCGATACGCGTGTGCTTCAGCATTGCATCCCACGTAAAACCGGGTAAAGTATAGTAATATGCAGGATCCAATTTGTAACTTCTCAAACAGCTGCCACGAAAATTTTCAAAAATGTCGGCCAATAATAAAACGTCTGTTTTTAGATATAAATCGCTGTATTCGCCAAGTGTTTTTATATTAAAACTGTGCCAGACTTTTATCGCGTGGTCATAATCCTGCTGTGAAACGGCACAGTCGCTTAGTTGATTATAAAATTTGTCACATGTCGGCAATGTCGTCTCGCTCAGTTTCATGTAGTCGGTAACATAATCGTATGGAAAGATGCCTTTTCGTGTAAGCAAATCGAATCTTATCTCGTTCAAAAAATTAAATTGTGACCGTAAAATCGTCATATCGTCTTTCCCTAGATATGAACTCAATTTATCTAAACTTGAATTTAAAAATTTGAATGAATCTATAAATCGAAGCGAAATTTTGTAACGTTTTAGATTCGTTGAAAATGAAATATATTTTTCTTTTGTAATTGGCAAGACTGATGTCGAGCCTTCGATAATCGTTACCAATTCTTTTATTACAAAATGGGCATCGTATCCCGATAAGTTATGAAACACTATTGGTATAAAACGTTTATTTTTATAATTTAAATTACACCCCTGGTGAGCAGGTCCTCGGTAACGACCAGTGAAATGGCAATGATCTCGAACTTTTGTTTCGTCGATGTCGAACGGTTTTTCGCAAATATAACAATGCGTTGCATTCATATAATTTTCTCTTTCATCACCTGTCAAATTTGTCATGGGCACATTCGTATTAAATAATGGTGCAATTTTTCTTACAAGGCTCTCAAGTTCATTCACGAACCATTCAGCACAGTCAGGACCCCGATACGCGCGATACTCGCACACCGATGCGTTGTATGAACAGTGAAAATAATATCCCACACTGTATGCTTCGTGTTGCTGGTATGCATTGCAGTGTCCTTGATTGCTGTTAACCTTCTTAAGCATGCATTCGAAATCGGCGTATACGATGAATGGATGACGTTCTCGGTGACAAAAATTATCAAACTTTATTATTTTATCTTCACTCGATGGTAGAATGATTGCGCAATCGTTCATCTTCATGCAGTCCTTCGTATGTTTCAATAACTTTTCTTCCGCATAAAAGTAGTGAAGGCATCTGCATATAAACAAAGTAACTGCATTAGTACAAAAAGAACAAACGCATACACTAAAATAGATCGTAATGGTATGATACAAACCTGTCACAAATATAAGTTTTACTCTTATGTGCACTCAGCTGGTTTGAAACAAGCCGGGAAAGATTTTTAATCCATGCAAAGTGACGCACATTACGGTTGGGCGTTTCAAGCATCAGCAGGTTAACGTGACGAAATCTTTTGTTGGTGGTGAGTTGGAGCGGAGCACACCTTTTCACATTCAAGTCCCAAAAATAAACGTTTATCGAAACATCGTTTTGGCGCTCAAATTTTGGTATTTGATTAAGGGTTATTGGAAATGCGATGCCCTCCAAATTTAAAACGGTGTCATAGTTGGGATACGATGATGGTCGATTTGCATTCACATGGACGGGATATAATGCTGCAACTATCGATCTGACAAAACACGTATCATCGTCAACTGTCACATTTACTAC
The DNA here is from genome assembly GCF_907164935.1 of Osmia bicornis bicornis. Lineage (NCBI taxonomy): Eukaryota > Metazoa > Arthropoda > Insecta > Hymenoptera > Megachilidae > Osmia > Osmia bicornis. Next base: position 40,663 of record NW_025791136.1, on the reverse strand, counting down.
CGCTCTTTTGTCCTTGATTGTTTTTGGTATGTCTGTGTAACAACCAGCATGCATCGGATTGCATTTATTGATATTTAACATCAAATGCAGAATTTTCGATATTGCCCAACCACTGTCCCGTTCCTGAAATTCTTCCATCAGTGTTAAAGTTGAGTTCACAACGTATTTGTCATACCAATCGTTCAAGTTTGATGTAGAAAATAATTGTTTATTTCTTACACTGAAACTTTTCACATCAGTTTTATTATTAGCGGTAAACTCCCCATACAACACCGTATTCACTTTTATGCATGAATGATTTAGGAAAACTTCCGCTAGACGTTGGAATACTATTTTTCTAGCATCTTCCAAAAAGTTTCGTGGTTCAATATGCTCGGTGTTGATTATAATTCCTGTAGTTATCCGGTTATGGAAAGCTGATTCTACATTCTCCCAGATAAGAGATGATGATGCACGTGGTTCAGCATCTGTTCTCCTTTGACCTTCGCCTATTTTTACAGATCCGTGTAACTCTGCTCTTAACCATTTAAATCTCGCTATCCTGGCTGTTAAACTATTTTTCAAACCAGTTGATAAGTCCTTTTCGAGTTGCAATCGCTCTATCATTAAATCAATGCATTGATTGCATTGCACCAGACATGCGTTTCGGTCGTCGTTACTACTTATGACTGCAATACGTTGTGTCAAAAGTTGTTCTATACAAGCAAGTTCGTTTAGTAATATTGCCTTTTGACCACTAGGATGATCATTGTCACGATACAATATCCTACGCAAGGCGTCGATTCTTTCTTTGTATGCTTCTATATCTCGCCATCCTTCGACTGATAAATCGTCTCCCATTTGTAATCGTTCGTCTATCAATTCGATGCACTGGTCACATTGCATCAAGCAATCACAACGCTCATCTTCAGTATTGATGTTTATCGCCCGCTGCGCCAATAATTCGGTGATGCGTTCGAGTTCTTGCAGTAACATGGCCTCCATTTTTCTTTTCCACAAACACGTTAAGTAGCCATGCACTTCTAATTGTCAAACTACATATGACACACATTGCAAAATTTTCTCCCATTTTATTAAAGTGGGGCTGTCATTGACGAAAGTGTTTAATTGCTGTTCACTCTGCAGCGTCAACAAAAAACCGCATTTCCAAGACGTAGAAAAATTCGTTCAAGGTCATGAGCAAAACCTCTACCTTCTATAGTCGCGAATTGCAGCGTCAGATTTGCTGCGCCAACAAAAAATCCCATTTTCAAGACGTAGAAAAGTGGCTGGGGCCTTGTGTCGTCTTCCGATAAGACAAAAATAGTTCAAGGTCATGGGGGGGTATTATATTTTTGCTGATGGTGTCAACTTTCAGTTCAAGGTCGGGGGGGGGGGGATATTTCTCCTGTGGGGATAGCTATGGGGTGGGGGTTGTCATAGGGTGGGTATTTCAACTGAGGCGGTGGTTAAAGGGCGGGGGTTGTCATAGGGTGGGTATTTCTGTTGAGGGGGTGGTTATGGGGTGGGTATTTCTGCTGAGGGGGTGGTTATAGGGCGGGGGTTGTCATAGGGTGGGTATTTCTGCTGAGGGGGGGGGGTGGTTATAGGGCGGGGGTTGTCATAGGGTGGGTATTTCTGCTGAGGGGGTGGTTATAGGGCGGGGGTTGTCACAGGGTGGTTATATCTGCTGAGGGCGGTGGTTATGGGGCGGGGGAGGGAAAGGGGGGGTATCATATTTCTGCTGACGGTGGTGTCAAATTTCAGTTCAAGGTCATAGGGTGGGGAGAGGGGTGGATGTTGTCGGGGTGGGGCGTATCATATTTCTGCTGACGGTGTGGTGTCAAATTACAAAAAATGCTGACGCCAGTTATTTAGAATCCGCATAGAAGAACTACTAATGTATATTACATATCTAATGTAGATATAGTAATATCGATACTGTTATTCAATGTACATTGATCTGTGGGAAGGAACCAGTATATTGCAGGAGATCTAATGCAGATATAGTAATAACGATACTGCCATTATATGTACATTGATCGGTGGGATTAAATCAGTATATTAAATTACATCTGATGTAGATATAGTAATAATGATATTGTTATTAAATGTATATTACATATCTAATGTAGATATAGTAATATCGATACTGTTATTATATGTACACTGATCTGTGGGAAGGTAGCAGTATATTACATTGTATCTAATGTAGATATAGTAATAGCGAATCTGTTATTATATGTACACTGATCTGCGGGAAGAGATCAGTATATTACAGTATATCTAATGTAGATATAGTAATAATGATGTTGTAACCAAAACTACATTGATCTGTGGGAAGGGATCAGTATATTACATTATATCCAATGTAGATAGAGTATAAATGATACTGTTATTCAATGTACATTGATCTGTGGGAAGGAATCAGTATATTGCAGTAGATCTAATGTAGATATAGTAATAATGATACTGTTACAAAGTGTTTATTACATATCTAATGTAGATATAGTAATGACGATAATGTTACAATCTGTGCATTCATCTGTGGGAAGTGGTCAGTACATTACATTATACCTAATGAGGATATAGTAATAATGATATTGTTATTAAATGTACATTGGTCTGTGGGATTACATCAGTGTATTACATTACATCTGATGTAGATATAGTAATAATGATATTGTTATTAAATGTATATTACATATCCAATGTAGATATAGTATCAATGATACTGTTAATCAATGTACATTCGTCTGTGGGATTAAATCAGTACATTAAATTACATCTGATGTAGATATGGTAATAATGATATTGTTATTCAATGTACATTGGTCTGTGGGATTAAATCAGTGTATTAAATTATATCTGATGTAGATATAGTAATAATGGTATTGTTATTAAATGTACATTGGTCTGTGGGATTAAATCAGTATATTAAATTTCATCTGATTTAGATATAGTAATAATGATATTGTTATTAAATGTATATTACATATCTAATGTAGATATGGTGATAACGATACTGCCATTATATGTACATTGATGGGTGGGAAGCTATCATTATAATACATTTTATCTAATGTAGATATAGCAATAATGATATTGTTATTAAATGTACATTGGTCTGTGGGATTAAATCAGTATATTAAATTTCATCTCATGTAGATATAGTAATAATGGTATTGTTATTAAATGTACATTGGTCTGTGTGATTAAATCAGTATATTAAATTTCATCTGATGTAGATATAGTAATAATGATATTGTTATTAAATATACATTGGTCTGTGGGATTAAATCAGTGTTACGTTGCGCGTGCGACGGCGCAACGTAAAAAGGATAATAAAAAGACTAGGAAATAAAGACTGCTGTTTCAACTAGAAAATTGAAAGGCAATTCCCTATACTTTTTACCCTATTCTGAGCGCGATGGTTGGTATCGCTACCACCAGTCTCGAGCGGGTTAGCGCTCTCGACAATTAAAAGACGAAAGATAATTATTAAGATGTTAGAATTTAGAATTTGAACTTTTTGATCTTTCGTTTGGGTTCGTTCAGCGCTTTAGGTCCCGTACGGGTTCCTCCTTGAATCTGTATGTAAACGGTAGGCGTGTATAACTAAAAGAAATGTGTTTGGTGTGTTTGAAATAAATTTGAAACTGGTTAACTGGTAAAACTGATTTAATATCGAATTAGAACCAAAAATGTGAAATTAACAGAATTAATAATCAAGAATTAACGGATTTTAGAAGTCAGAAATTGAAGATGTTTAAATTTTGAAACTCGTTACTGAATAATACCAGTTTATAAATGTCGTTTAACAAGGGTAAAGATGATTTACGAAAGTAACAAAAACATAACGAAATGCACGCTCTGAGATTACACTTGAGGATTTTCGCTTTTATAACAATCGCGGGAGATGATTGTTGCGATCCCGTCTTCCCTTATTTTAATTTGAAATTTGGCGTATTTCCGCCGTGAGGATACACCCTAGCCAGAGATATTCTCGGCACCCTCGAAAGGGCAGGACTAAGGTGCCCCCCTTTTATAGAATATAAAATGAATTATGGAAAAAACGGAATCGTAACGCAAGTTTTAGTTGTACGTATTTATCAAATACCTCAAACGTTGGAACGATCTGACCGGAGGAATTCTCGGAACCCAAGAAGGGCTGGACAGATCGCCCGTTTTGCCAATAAATAGTCGTCGTGTTCAAAAATGGTAAACGGATCGACTTACCGAAACGCTGTTTGATATAATACAAGATAACAAATTGCTTGTAGTGATCTTAATGCTCGCTGGATATTCTGGAACACCAAAGAACGGTAAGGATCGTGAACACTGCACTTGTCGCGGCGATAATTAATTAAGCGAACGAGTACGTCGACGAGAGACAAACGAATACGAACGGAAAGATTATGTAAATATTTTATTACCCGAAATGAAGCTAATACGAATTATACGCGAGCAAACGATTTAAAATCGGAAAGAAAAGATAGAAAATTTAGGTAGAAGGAAGATTTTACGTGCGCGTCAGTGAGTCTTTGTTAAGAATCGCGCGATTTCAACTCGCACGGCACTCTGCCTCGCTACGCGGAGGACTTTACCGCAGAGGAAAACTGTCGCGATTTCCGAACAACTTTGTCTCTCGGACACACGGGCTCAAGATCACGTACCTCGACGATTGATCGATCAAGAGTGTCGAAATTTGCGCGAGATCGACGGGCGAAGGGCCCGTCGCGCGATCATCGTCCTTGGAGGGGACGGATTGACGAATCGTGGCACGTGCTCGGAAGTGTCGCGTGCCCGGTGATTGGTTAAGACGCGCGAGCTAGACGAAGATTCCTCATCCCCTTTCTTTGGTGTTCCTTTTTCTTTCTAACACGTCGCCATGATAGTTTCAACGGTTTTCTAGAAACTACGCAGTATTTCCTTCAAATGTATTATTGCTAATTTACAGCTATTGCTTTAATTTGAATATCCAAATGTGGAACTGTTAATGATACTATTAATTGGACCAAAACACGAATGATCTTGAAATCGAGATATATAATTTAACAATTGAAACCGTTATCCATTTATTTTCCCTTAGCAGGATCAGAATTATTTATCTTTCCTGATTTATAATAAGATCTTATCAGCGTAAAAGCGGACGATGCATTTACGATGATCGCAATGCCGATTATGCATTCATTTACAATCTTTCGCATAATTATTTCGGTCGAATCGACATTTCGTTAGCAATGAATTTAAACATTTCTACCAGAACATTCCTTTGTTCAAAATTCGTCGTTGTCGCTAGGTAGTTCTTAGAATTTCGAATACAATGATGTTTATTGCTTCGAACGACCCTTGATTTTCGAACGGTGGTCGAACGTTCGCGACGTTAGGCTTTGTAAAGGTTCTCATTTATTTTAGTTTCGTCGTTTAAATTCATATTTATCCATCCATTCTTTTCACACTATCATTCGGTCAGGTAATAATGATCCTGATCGGACCGGCTGACGCTTTGTGCAAATGAGAGGGAAAGAGTTTCCTCGACAAGGAAGTTATTACGGTTTTCCCGTTTCTACGCAGTTACCAAGGGAAATTCCCGGAATGCGAAGCACTGGATAACTGCGTAGCGCTGGTGTTGTGCTAACGGCTCTCTCTCTCTCTCTTACGAGCTAACGCGAGTTTTTGTGCGTTACCCGATTGTAAACTGTCTTATATATCTATGGTTGGCGACGATAGATTCAAGGAGGGTCACGTAAACTATTGTAAAGAAGGAAACAGAAATAACCTTTCCTCGTGTACCTCGCATGAGAAATTCTCGGAACCCAAGGGCTTGACAAGATACACGATTCCAGGGTAGAATAGAATAAAGAAGAGAAAGCAATAGAAGAAGTCAAAAACAGAAAAGAATTAAACTCAAACTCTTCCTTGCACACCCCTGCATGAGAAATCCTCGGAACCTCGAAAGGCTTGTCAAGGATGTACAAGGTAGAGGAGGAATGAAAAGATTGGCGGAAAAGTGAAACACCCACCTCACGACCCTTACATGAGAAATTCTGGGAACCCCAAAGGGCTTGATAAGGGACGCAAGGCGGATAAATTTCAAAATTTCCGCCGGGGCGTAACATCAGTATATTAAATTTCATCTGATTTAGATATAGTAATAATGATATTGTTATTAAATGTATATTACATATCTAATGTAGATATGGTAATAACGATACTGGCATTATATGTACATTGATGGGTGGGAAGCTATCATTATATTACATTTTATCTAATGTGGATATAGCAATAATGATATTGTTATTAAATGTACATTGGTCTGTGGGATTAAATCAGTATATTAAATTTCATCTCATGTAGATATAGTAATAATGGTATTGTTATTAAATGTACATTTGTCTGTGTGATTAAATCAGTATATTAAATTTCATCTGATGTAGATATAGTAATAATGATATTGTTATTAAATGAATATTACATATCGAATGTAGATATAGTATAAATGATACTGTTAGTCAATGTACATTGATCTGTGGGAAGGAAACAGTATATTGCAGTAGATCTAATGTAGATATAGTAATAACGATACTGTTATTATATGTACATTGATCTGTGGGAAGGTATCAATATATTACATTATATCTAATGTAGATATAGTAATAAGGAAACTGCCATTATATGTACATTGATCAGTGGGAAGGGATCATTATATTACATTCTATCTAATGTAGATATAGTAATAATGATATTGTTATTAAATGTATATTACATATCTAATGTAGATATAGTAATAACGATACTGTTATCATATGTACATTGATCTGTGGGAAGGTATCAGTATATTACATCATATCTAATGTAGATATAGTAATAACGAAACTGTTATTATATGTACATTGATCTGTGCGATTAAATCAGAATATTAAATTACATCTGATGTAGATATAGTAATAATGATATTGTTGTTAAATGTATATTACATATCTAATGTAGATATAGTAATAACGATACTGTTATTATATGTACATTCATCTCTGGGAAGGTATCAGTATATTACATTATATCTAATGTAGATATAGTAATATCGAAACTGCCATTATATGTACATTGATCGGTGGGAAGGGATAATCATATTACATTATATCTAATGTAGATATAGTAATAATGATATTGTTATTCAATGTACATTGATCTGTGGGAAGGGATCATTATATTACATTATATCTAATGTAGATATAGTAATAATGATATTGTATTAAGTGTATATTACATATCTAATGTAGATATAGTAATAACGATACTGTTATTACATGTACATTGATCGGTGGGAAGGTATCACTATATTACATTAGATATAATGTAGATATAGTAATAACGAAACTGTTATTATATGTACATTGATCTGTGGGATTCAATCAGTATATTAAATTACATCTGATGTAGACATAGTTATAATGGTATTGTTATTAAATGTACATTGGTCTGTGGGATTAAATCAGTATATTACATTTCATCTGATGTAGATATGGTAATAATGATATTGTTATTAAATGTATATTACATATCTAATGTAGATATAGTAATAACGAAACTGTTATTATATGTACATTGATCTGTGGGATGAAATCAGTATATTAAATTACATCTGATGTAGACATAGTTATAATGGTATTGTTATTAAATGTACATTGGTCTGTGGGATTAAATCAGTATATTACATTTCATCTGATGTAGATATGGTAATAATGATATTGTTATTAAATGTATATTACATATCTAATGTAGATATAGTAATAACGAAACTGTTATTATATGTACATTGATCTGTGGGATTAAATCAGTATATTAAATTACATCTGATGTAGACATAGTTATAATGGTATTGTTATTAAATGTACATTGGTCTGTGGGATTAAATCAGTATATTACATTTCATCTGATTTAGATATGGTAATAATGATATTGTTATTAAATGTATATTACATATCTAATGTAGATATAGTAATAACGATACTGTTATTACATGTACATTGATCTGTGGGAAGGTATCAGTTTATTATATTATATCTAATGTAGATATAGTAATAATGATATTGTTAATAAATGTATATTACATATCTAGTGTAGATATAGTAATAACGATACTGTTATTACATGTACATTGATCTGTGGGAAGGTATCAGTTTATTATATTATATCTAATGTAGATATAGTAATAACGAAACTGTTATTATATGTACATTGATCTGTGGGATTAAACCAGTATATTAAATTACATCTGATGTAGATATAGTAATAATGGTATTGTTATTAAATGTACATTGTTCTGTGGGATTAAATCAGTATATTACATTTCCTCTGATCTAGATATAGTAATAATGGTATTGTTATTAAATGTATATTACATATCTAATACAGATATAGCAATAACGATACTGTTATTATATGTACATTGTTCTGTGGTAACGTATCAGTATATTACATTATATCTAATGTAGATATAGTAGTAACGAAACTGCTATTATATGTACATTGATCTGTGGGATTAAATCAGTATATTAAATTACATCTGATGTAGATATAGTAATAATGGTATTGTTATTAAATGTACATTAGTCTGTGGGATTAAATCAGTATATTAAATTTCATCTGATGTAGATATAGTAATAATGATATTGTTGATAAATGTATATTACATATCTAATGTAGATATAGTAATAACGATACTGTTATTATATGTACATTGATCTGGGGGAAGGGATCAGTATATTACATTATATCTAATGTAGATATAGTAATAATGATATTGTTACCAAAATTACATTGATCTGTGGGAAGGGAGCAGTATATTACATTATATCCAATGTAGATATAGTATAAATGATACTGGTATTCAATGTACATTGATCTGTGGGAAGGAATCAGTACATTGCAGTAGATCTAATGTAGATACAGTAGTAACGACACTGTTATTAAGTGTTTATTACGTATCTAATGTAGATATAGTAATGACAATAATGATACAATCTGTGCATTGATCTGTGGGAAGTGATCAGTATATTACATTATGTCTAATGAAGATATAGTAATAATGACATTGTTATTAAATGTACATTGGTCTGTGGGAAGTGATCAGTATATTACATAACATCTGATCTAGATATACTAATAATGATATTGTTAATAAATGTATATTACATATCTAATGCAGATATAGTAATAACGATACTGTTATTATATGTACATTGATCTGTGGGAAGTTATCAGTATATTACATTATATCTAATGTAGATATAGTAATAACGAAACTGTTATTATATGTACATTGGTCTGTGGGATTAAATCAGTATATTAAATTACATCTGATGTAGATATAGTAATAATGGTATTGTTATTAAATGTACATTGGTCTGTGGGATTAAATCAGTATATTACGTTACATCTGATGTAGATATAGTAATAATGATATTGTTATTAAATGTTTATTACATATCTAATGTAGATATAGTAATAACGATACTGTGCTTATATGTACATTGATCTGTGGGAAGGGATAAGTATATTACATTATATCCAATGTAGATATAGTATAAATGATACTGTTATTCAATGTACATTGATCTGTGGGAAGGAATCAGTATATTGCAGTAGATCTAATGTAGATATAGTAATAACGGTACTGTTATTATATGTACATTGATCGGTGGGAAGGGATAATTATATTACATTATATCTAATGTAGATATAGTAATAATGATATTGTTATTAAATGTACATTGGTCGGTGGGATTAAATCAGTATAATAAATTTCATCTGATGTAGATATAGTAACAATGATATTGTTATTAGATGTATATTATATATATAATGTAGATATAGTAATAACGATACTGTTATTATATGTACATTGGTCTGTGGGAAGGTATCAGTATATTACATTATATCTAATGTAGATATAGTAATAACGAAACTGTTATTATATGTACATTGATCTGTGGGAAGGGACCAGTATATTACATTATATCTAATGTAGATATAGTAATAATGATATTGTTACCAAAATTACATTGATCTGTGGGAAGGGATCATTATATTTCATTATATCCAATGTAGATATAGTATAAATGATACTGTTATTCAATGTGCATTGATCTGTGGGAAGGAATCAGTATATTACAGTAGATCTAATGTAGATATAGTAATGACGATACTGTCATTAAGTGTTTATTACGTATCTAATGTAGATATAGTAATGACGATAATGGTACAATCTGTGCATTGATCTGTGGGAAGTGATCACTATTTTACATTATATCTAATGAAGATATAGTAATAATGATATTGTTATTAAATGTACATTGGTCTGTGGGATTAAATCAGTATATTAAATTTCGTCTGATGTAGATATAGTAATAGTGATATTGTTATTAAATGTATATTACATATCTAATGTAGATATAGTAATAACGATACTGTTATTATATGTACATTGATCTGTGGGAAGGTATCAGTAGATTACATTATATCTAATGTAGATATAGTAATAACGATACTGTTATTATATGTACATTGATCTGTGGGATTAAATCAGTATATTAAATTACATCTGGTGTAGATATAGTAATAATGATATTGTTATTAAATGTACATTGGTCTGTGGGATTAAATCAGTATAATAAATTTCATCTGATGTAGATATAGTAATAATGATATTGTTATTAGATGTATATTATATATATAATGTAGATATAGTAATAACGATACTGTTATTATATGTACATTGGTCTGTGGGAAGGTATCAGTATATTACATTATATCTAATGTAGATATAGTAATAACGAAACTGTTATTATATGTACATTGATCTGTGGGAAGGGACCAGTATATTACATTATATCCAATGTAGATATAGTATAAATGATCCTGTTATTCAATGTACATTGATCTGTGGGGAGGAATCAGTATATTGCAGTAGATCTAATGTAGATATAGTAATAACGATACTGTTATTAAGTGTTTATTACGTATCTAATATAGATATAGTAATGACGATAATGTTACAATCTGTGCATTGATCTGTGGGAAGTGATCACTATTTTACATTATATCTAATGAAGATATAGTAATAATGATATTGCTATTGAATGTACATTGGTCTGTGGGAATAAGTCAGTATATTAAATTTCATCTGATGTAGATATCGTAATAATGATATTGTTACCAAAATTACATTGATCTGTGGGATGGGATCAGTATATTTCATTGTAACCAATGTAGATATAGTATAAATGGTACTATTATTCAACGTACATTGATCTGTGGGAAGGAATCAGTATATTGCAGTAGATCTAATGTAGATATAGTAATGACGATAATGTTACAATCTGTGCATTTATCTGTGGGAAGGAATCAGTATATTGCAGGAGATCTAATGCAGATATAGTAATAACGATACTGCCATTATATGTACATTGATCGGTGGGAAGGGATCATTATATTACATTATATCTAATGTAGATATAGTAATAATGATATTGTTATTAAATGTACATTGATCTGTGGGAAGGTATCAGTATATTACATTATATCTAAATAAGATATAGTAATAACGAAACTGTTATTATATGTACATTGATCTGTGGGATTAAATCAGTATATTAAATTACATCTGATGTAGATATAGTAATAATGGTATTATTATTAAATGTACATTGGTCTGTGGGATTAAATCAGTCTATTACATTATATCCAATGTAGATATAGTATAAATGATACTGTTATTCAATGTCCATTGATCTGTGGGAAGGAATCAGTATATTGCAGTAGATCTAATGTAGATATAGTAATAACGATACTGTTATTAAGTGTTTATTACATATCTAATGTGGATATAGTAATCACGATAATGTTACAATCTGTGCATTGATCTGTGGGAAGTGATCAGTATATTACATTATATCTAAAGAAGATATAGTAATAATGATATTGTTATTAAATGTACATTGGTCTGTGGGATTAAATCAGTATATTACATTACATCTGATGTAGATATAGTAATAATGATATTATTATTAAATGTATATTACATGTCTAATGTAGATATAGTAATAACGAAACTGTTATTATATGTACATTTATCTGTGGGAAGGGATAAGTATATTACATAATATCCAATGTAGATATAGTATAAATGATACTGTTATTCAATGTACATTGATCTGTGGGAAGGAATCAGTATATTGCAGTAGATCTAATGTAGATATAGTAATAACGATACTGTTATTAAGTGTTTATTAGGTATCTAATGTAGATATAGTAATGACGATAATGTTACAATCTGTGCATTGATCTGTGGGAAGTGATCAGTATTTTACATTATATCTAATGAAGATATAGTAATAGTGATATTGTTATTAAATGTACATTGGTCTGTGGGAATAAATCAGTATATGACATAACATCTGATGTTGATATAGTAATAATGATATTGTTATTAAATGTATATTACATATCTAATGCAGATATAGTAATAACGATACTGTTATTATATGTACATTGATCGGTGGGAAGGTATCAGTATATTGCAGTGGATCTGATGTAGATATAGTAATAACGATACTGTTATTAAGTGTTTATTACATATCTAATGTAGATATAGTAATCACGATAATGTTACAATCTGTGCATTGATCTGTGGGAGGTGATCAGTATATTAAATTATATCTAATGAAGATATAGTAGTAATGATATTGTTATTAAATGTACATTGGTCTGTGGGAATAAATCAGTATACTACATTACATCTGATGTAGATATAGTAATAATGATATTGTTATTAAATGTATATTACGTATCTAACGTAGATATAGTAATAACGATACTGTTATTATATGTACATTGATCTGTGGGAAGGGATCAGTATATTACATTATATCCAATGTAGATATAGTATAAATGATACTGTTATTCAATGTACATTGATCTGTGGTAAGGAATCAGTATATTGCAGTAGATCTAATGTAGATATAGTAATAACGATACTGTTATTAAGTGTTTATTACGTATCTAATATAGATATAGTAATGACGATAATGTTACAATCTGTGCATTGATCTGTGGGAAGTGATCACTATTTTACATTATATCTAATGAAGATATAGTAATAATGATATTGTTATTAAATGTACATTGGTCTGTGGGATTAAATCAGTATATTAAATTTCATTTGATGTAGATATAGTAATAGTGATATTGTTATCAAATGTATAATACATATCTAATGTAGATATAGTAATAACGATACTGTTATTATATGTACATTGATCTGTGGGAAGGTATCAGTATATTACGTTATATCTAATGTAGATATAGTAATAACGATACTGTTATTATATGTACATTGATCTGTGGGATTAAATCTGTATATTAAATTACATCTGATGTAGATATAGTAATAATGGTATTCTTATTAAATGTACAATGGTCTGTGGGATTAAATCAGTATATTACATTACATCTGATGTAGATATAGTAATAATGATATTGTTATTAAATGTATATTACATGTCTAATGTAGATATAGTAATAACGATATTGTTACCAAAATTACATTGATCTGTGGGAAGGCATCAGTATGTTACATTATATCCAATGTAGATATAGTATAAATGATACTGTTATTCAATGTACATTGATCTGTGGGAAGGTATCAGTATATTACATTATATCCAATGTAGATATAGTATAAATGATACTGTTACTCAATGTACATTGATCTGTGGGAAGGAATCAGTATATTGCAGCAGATCTAATGCAGATATAGTAATAAGGATATTGCCATTATATGTACATTGATCGGTGGGAAGGGATCATTACATTACATTGTATCTAATGTAGATATAGTAATAATGATATTGTTATTAAATGTATATTACATATCAAATGGAGATATAGTAATAACGCTACTGTTATTATATGTATATTGATCTGTGGGAAGGTATCAGTATATTACATTATATCTAATGTAGATATAGTAATAACGATACTGTTATTATATGTACATTGATCTGTGGGAAGGTATCAGTATATTACATTATATCTATTGTAGATATAGTAACAACGAAACTGCTATTGTATGTACATTGATCTGTGGGTAGGGATCAGTATATTAGATTATATCCAATGTAGATATAGTATAAATGATACTGTTATTATATGTATATTGATCTGTGGAAGGTATCAGTATATTACATTATATCTAATGTAGATATAGTAATAACGATACTGTTATTATATGTACATTGATCTGTGGGAAGGTATCAGTATATTACATTGTATCCAATGTAGATATAGTAATAATGATATTGTTATTGAATGTACATTGGTCTGTGGGATTAAATCAGTATATTAAATTTCATCTGATGTAGATATAGTAATAATGATATTGTTATTAAATGTATATTACATATCTAATGTAGATATAGTAATAACGATACTGTTATTCTATGTATATTGATCTGTGGGAAGGTATCAGTATATTACATTATATCTATTGTAGATATAGTAATAACGAAACTGCTATTGTATGTACATTGATCTGTGGGTAGGGATCAGTATATTAGATTATATCCAATGTAGATATAGTATAAATGATACTGTTATTATATGTATATTGATCTGTGGAAGGTATCAGTATATTACATTATATCTATTGTAGATATAGTAACAACGAAACTGTTATTATATGTACATTGATCTGTGGGAAAGTATCAGTATATCAGATTGTATCCAATGTAGATATAGTAATAATGATATTGTTATTAAGAGTACATTGGTCTGTGGGAATAAATCAGTATATTAAATTTCATCTGATGTAGATATAGTAATAATGATATTGTTATTAAATGTATATTACATATCTAATGTAGATATAGTAATAACCATACTGTTATTCTATGTATATTGATCTGTGGGAAGGTATCAGTATATGACATTATATCTATTGTAGATATAGTAATAACGTTACTGTTATTATATGTACATTGATCTGTGGAAAGTATCAGTATATTACAAGATATCTATTGTAGATATAGTAATACCGAAACTGTTATTATATGTACATTGATCTGTGGGAAGGTATCAGTATAGTACATTATATCAATTGTAGATATAGTAAAAACGAAACGGTTATTATATGTACATTGATCTGTGGGTAGAGATCAGTATATTACATTATATCTAATGTAGATATAGTAATAATGATATTTTTACCAAAATTACATTGATCTGTGGGAAGGTATCATTATATTACATTATATCTAATGTAGATATAGTAATAATGATATTGTTATTAAATGTATATTACATATCTACATTAGATATGTAATATACATTTAATAACAATATCATTATTACTATATCTACATTAGATATAATGTAATATAATGATCCCTTCACACCGATGAATGTACATATAATGGCAATATCCTTATTACTAAATCTGCATTAGATCTGCTGCAATATACTGATTCCTTCCGACAGATCAATGTACATTCAGTAACAGTATCATTTATACTATATCTACATTGGATATAATGTAATATACTGATGCCTTCCCACAGATCAATGTAATTTTGGTAACAACATCATTATTACTATATCTACATTAGATATAATGTAATATACTGATCCCTACCCACAGATCAATGTACATATAATAGCAGTTTCTTTATTACTATATCTACAATAGATATAATGTAATATATTGATAACTTCCCACAGATCAATGTACATATAATAGCAGTTTCGTTATTACTACATCTACAATAGATATAATGTAATATACTGATACCTTCCCACAGATCAATATACATAGAATAACAGTATGGTTATTACTATATCTACATTAGATATGTAATATACATTTAATAACAATATCATTATTACTATATCTACATCAGATGAAATTTAATATACTGATTTATTCCCACAGACCAATGTACACTTAATAACAATATCATTATTACTATATCTACATTGGATACAATCTGATATACTGATACCTTCCCACAGATCAATGTACATATAATAACAGTTTCGTTGTTACTATATCTACAATAGATATAATGTAATATACTGATACCTTCCACAGATCAATATACATATAATAACAGTATCATTTATACTATATCTACATTGGATATAATCTAATATACTGATCCCTACCCACAGATCAATGTACATACAATAGCAGTTTCGTTATTACTATATCTTCAATAGATATAATGTAATATACTGATACTTTCCCACAGATCAATGTACATATAATAACAGTAACGTTATTACTATATCTACATTAGATATAATGTAATATACTGATACCTTCCCACAGATCAATATACATAGAATAACAGTATCGTTATTACTATATCTACATTAGATATGTAATATACATTTAATAACAATATCATTATTACTATATCTACATCAGATGAAATTTAATATACTGATTTAATCCAACAGACCAATGTACATTCAATAACAATATCATTATTACTATATCTACATTAGATATAATGTAATATACTGATCTCTACCCACAGATCAATGTACATATAATAACAGTTTCGTTATTACTATATCTACAATAGATACAATGTAATATACTGATACCTTCCACATGTAACGACCCGATAATCAAGAGCAATATCTTTTTGTTTTCATTCGCTTTATTCTGATTAATTTTTGTGTTTCATACAAGGTGTTTTGTTTTATTTTATTGTTAATATGTATAAGTTTTTGTAATAAACATTTTCATTTTTCGTCGATAACCGAGTTTGTTGAGTTGATCGATAAAAGTTTAGTCGATAAACCGGACGGTAAAACAGTTTACCGATAAATTATCGACGTCCGACCGCGCACGCGCGAGCGCAACCCCAGTAACCATACGGTGGGGTAGTATTCTAGAGTGGGGATGCTGGACCACCACGTGACGGGAAAAACCCAGCTACCCCAAGAACTCTATGCGGAAAAAAGGTGCCGACTCAGCAAAATCTGAGTATAAATAGAGGCGTTCCGCACAGTTTCACTGCAGATCTTCTCAGACCTCGGTCTGAAACAGACAACACTCTGATTAGTAGAGAAGAGCTTGCGCTGAACTGTCTAGGCAGCGATAGAGCGCGAGCTATAGCTAATTTCTACTATTCCACTGGTGGCGTGCAGGACTACGGATCAGTGGACCTCCTATTCGCGGTGCGCAACGTGTTACACAGGTGTTACGCTAAGCCAACACTCAAGTGTAAAGAGCTAGCGAGGAGCGGAGCTCCTTGAACGGCCTGCGTTTAACACGGCTCTGGTATAACCAGAAACCGATTGCGACCTGTAGGAAGGGTTAACTTGATTCCAATGGTCTAGCACAAACCTCTGGAGTTTAGTTTCCATAATTATTGTTGAAACAAACAGAGTGTTGACTGTATAAGAAGACCACGCCGCATTTGCGTTAGCGCTATCGATTAATTACAATTATTAATTTTTACTTACATATTAATTACTAATTACATATTTTTCAATTGTATTCCCAATCTAGGGCGAACTAATTATAATTTCTTACTGTATTCCTATTTCTAGCCGCACTTATTGTGATACTAGCGATTTTGTATTATATTTCAATATTCACTTACCTTTTTATTCTTGAATAAACATATTTTCATTCAGTTTCTAGCACATTAGTGTTTGGATTTCACTCCTTAACCGCACACCACACGAACCTATAATCCCTAAAACACTGATTACGAGTCGCCTTCTAAGGGAACCGCTCTCCCTACAAGTCGGTGCAGTGACGTACTCACTCTGGGTCGTTACACGTAGTTATAGTAAATAAAAATTTGGTGACAGCGGTGGGATTGTTCGAGTGGTAAGGAGAAATCGTATCTCTGCGGACATTAATGGTTAGCCTAGAAACAGACAAATACAAATAAAAAGTAAAAAAAAAACAAGAATAATAATAATAATAATAAAAAAAATAAATAAATAAATAAATATATAATACATATACACATACATATATACTATATCAATAAGCAAGAATCAAGATGCCAAACGGAATAGCCGATCAACCAGCCAGCGCATCAGCCAGCGGATCAGCCAACGGATCGACTGAAGGAAGCCGACCGATCAGTATTCGCGATGCAGCAGACATCGTACCAGCATTCAACGGCCGCAACATACCAGTCTATCAGTTTGCAAAGAGCTGTTTCAAAGCGAAGAATATAATCTCTCCGAATGCTGAGTATGGATTGGTACAATTAATCAAGAACAAATTCTACGGACAAGCAGCAAGAGTGGTACTTAACGGAGACTACGACACCATCGAGGAACTGATTGCCGTAATAAAATCACGGTTCGCACCACTCTTCACTTCGATGCAGCTATGCGGCGACATGGCAAGGATCGCACAGGGTCCAACTGAGGCAGTCGTGGACTACGGCAGCCGCGTCTCAGGACTTCTACTACAAATTAAAAGCTGCAACGAGTTAGAATTCCCAGATAACATCGAAGGATATAACCGATCGTCGGAAACTAATACAATTAAAGCTTTCCTCACCGGTTTAAAACAGGAAGTATATAACCGAATGAAGAATCAGAACTTCAACAGCCTCGACGAAGCAATCAGTGCAGCAATTGTAGCCGAGGCAGAAAATATAGAAAGCCAGACCAAAGCTAAGCTATCACAGGGATTCACTACGGCCGAACAATGCGACAACTGCTATGGATACGGGCATAACGCCAGTGTATGCTGCAGTCAGCGGTTCCAAAGACAATCAATGTCGAGGGCCCGCTGGCCAGCAAAACACTGCCAACACTGCCAAAGGTCCGGGCACACCTTGGAAACTTGCTGGTTTAAGGACCAACCAGCAAGACCGGGAGTCCCCCAGGACTTTGTGCAGCCAGCTCAAACCTATAGGAATCAACCTACGCAGAGACAAGGTCAAAATTGGACACGAGCAAGACCTCCAATTTGTGAATTCTGCCAAAACATTGGCCATACAATTCAGGAATGCCGGAAAAAGGCATATCAAGAACGTATCAAGAGCCAGAGACCCCAGCAAACTCCTCAAGTACAACAGGTACGTAAAAAGGCAAACTTGTACCTAAACTTAGGAGAAATATGTAAGTCTCCTAGTGTCGAACTATTAAGCGAAAGCTTCAGTGATCAAAAAGCATTATTCATGGTCGACACAGGATCAGACATTAATATAATTAAAAAACAAGCAATATCAAACGAAATTATTATAAACACAGATGTAATTTTTCAATTAAATGGAATCACTAAAAGCTCTATTTACACTACAGGATACATCAAAGTAAAGATACTAGAAACTGAATCCATATTCCACATCATCGAAGAACTACCAATAGAACAAGACGGAATTTTAGGAACAGAGTATTTCAAAAGCAGTGGAGCCAGCATCAATTACGCCAAATCTATACTAATCATAAATAACAATATAATACCATTCAAGCAACCAGCAGTGGTAATACCATCCAGGACAAAAACCATGATACCTATAAGAGTATCAAACACTGAAATAAAAACTGGTTTTGTCCCAAAATTACAGCTTCACCCACAAATATATATGGGAAACGCTGTAGTTACGAATCGTGATGGTATAGCATTTCTATATGCGATCAACGTTGGAGCAGAAGACATCGAAATCGAAATGCCAGCAGTAGAGCTGCAACAGTATGAAGAGGCACCACAGAACGAAGAAACATTCCATCAAGAACCTAAAAGAGCTCAGCAAATTCTTAAAATATTACAAACAGGTCATTTGAATCAAGAAGAACTCACCAATGTAGAGGATATAGTAAAAGAGCACGCTGACAGATTTTATATAGACGGAGATAAACTTCCAGTAACAAATAAAATCTACCACAGGATCATCACGACGGATGAGGTGCCTGTAAATGTTAAGCAGTACAGATATCCTCATGCGTTGAAAGATGAAATTAATCACCAAGTTAATGATCTCCTAGAAAAAGGAATCATTAAACATTCATCATCACCATTTAACTCCCCCTTGTGGATAGTACCAAAGAAACAAGATTCACAAGGAAATAAATGCTGGAGATTAGTGATTGATTTTAGAAAATTAAATGAAAAAAACGATCAGCGATGCCTATCCGCTACCCAACATCACCGATATCCTGGATCAAGTAGGAAGCGCAAAATACTTCTCCGTGTTTGATTTAAAATCTAGTTTTCATCAAACACCGACGCATCCAGAAGATAAGCATAAGACAGCATTCTCAACACCATTCGGGCATTTCGAATTCAACAGAATGCCTTTTGGTTTAAAAAATGCTGCAGCCACATTCCAGCGCCTGATGAACAACGTCCTAGACGGACTACAAGGACTGGAACTATTCGTGTTCATCGATGACATCGTAATTTATGCAAGCTCACTAAAAGAACACGAGATAAAGGTCAACAGGATGATGACGAAGCTTAGAGAAGCAAATTTATGCTTACAACCTGACAAATGCCAATTTTTAAAGAAAGAGGTGGCATACCTGGGCCATATAATTACAGAAGACGGTGTAAAACCTGACCCAGCAAAGGTTGAAGCGGTCCAAAAATTCCCCGTTCCGAAAACTGTCAAAAATATCAGACAGTTCCTAGGATTGTGCGGATATTATAGACGTTTCATTAAAGACTTCTCTAAAATAGCTAAACCATTGTCTGACTTGACGAAGAAGGAGCAAAAATTCGAATGGTCCAACCAGCAACAGCAAGCTTTCGAATTCTTAAGAAACGTATTATGCGAAAAGCCAATCCTACAATATCCTGACTTTGAGAGACCATTTAATATAACCACTGACGCATCCGGAACAGCAGTAGGAGCGGTCCTAAGTCAAGGAGAAATAGGAAAAGATCAGCCAGTAGCATACGCATCAAGAGTAATGAATAAGCCGGAAACACAATACTCCGCAACAGAAAGGGAATTACTTGCTGTAATATTCGCAATAAATCATTTCAGACCATATATTTTCGGCAGAAAATTCTATTTAATCACAGATCACAAACCTTTAATCTGGTTAAACAGTCTTTCAGATCCAACATCAAGACTCATGAGATGGAAACTAAGATTGAGCGAATATGATTACGAAATTAAATACAAACCAGGGAGACAAAACATGAACGCCGATGCTCTATCCAGAAATCCTGTCGAAGATATAAATGCTCTACAAATAAATGCGAAAAGGCTGCACTCATCTACGTCTGGGTCAAAGAAGAAGCGTAAGAAAAGGAAAGAGTGGCATCAATATCCCACTCGCCCCAGACAAACAACAACCACCTCAGAATCAGGCAAACACAAAAAAAGGAAGGAGTGGCATCAATATCCCACTCGCCCTAGACAAACAACGACGTCAGAATCTAGGGAATTTAAAAAGAAAAAAGAAGCACATCAGTATCCAACTAGAACGAGACCAACAACTACAACGGAGTCTGAAAATCATAAAAAGAAGAAAGAATGGCATCAATATCCAAGAAGACCAAGGCCAACAACCTCGTCCAGTTCACGAGAAATTAAGAAAAGGAAAATCAGCCACAAACAATTAACACGACCACGAGATGACTCCACAGATGTTGAAATAAGGAAAAGATACCGAAAAGATAACATACGAGAGAGAAGCCCATCTCAAAGAGGAAGAACAGCAAGAAAAAGGATAAAAGAAGACTATACAAGTTCAGACGAGTCTCAATATTACGAAACTGATATATCTGAAGAACCACCAAAACCAAGAAAAAGAACAAACGAAAATCCAAAAATATACTCCTCTGAAGAAATCAGGAAGAGGAGAAAACCTAACGAACAACAAGTCATTGTGGAAGTACATCAACCTCCACAAGATAAAAAATATATCATCCCGCAGAAACGTCTCGTAGAAAGAGAACCAGTAATAATTGGAGATGAAATTGAAGAATACAATGAAGAAACGATATTACCTAAACATATCTTCAGGGAACCACCCAGAATCGATTCCTCTTCAAGCACAAGAGAAAGATCTCCTATAATTAAAAAGAAGGTAGAAAAAGAAACCTCAAGTGACACATTATCAGCTCCTATCACACCTATCAAAATTAAAAAAGGAAAAACCGAACAACCATCTACAATGAAACAAATTAAACCAAAAATAATTAGCAATAGACCAGTCATATTCAGAATAGAAGAAATCGAGGACCAGTTATGGATGAAAAGAGGTACAGCAGTAATATTCATTAATAAAGAAGGACAACCTGAAGATTACCAATCAAAACAGTTAATAGAAAATGAAAAGATTAAAATTTCTAAACCACAAGACAGTATCACAGAATATAAAATTAAAAATAAATTAATTTTTGGAGTATTAATAGATTATAAAGAAAATTTACCACACAAAATTAAAGCTCTTCATCACGTGTTAGTTCAAAAAGGAATCCAGGAATGCAGCATGCCAGACAAGCAAGGGTTAAAAGCAATTCTTCAAGTAATCTTTGCAGATTCAAACATCAACATCATCATCTGCAAAGGGACAATCCAAACTCCACCTAAGGATGAAAGAAGAAGTATAATTAAAGAAAATCATGAAAGCACAGTTGCAGGACACAAAGGAATTAGAAAAACTTACCTCAGGATCAGGAACAAGTATTATTGGAAAAACATGAAGAGAGAAATTACCGATTATATCAGATCATGCATCAGTTGCCAAAGAACCAAGCTAGTAAGGATGAAGAATAAGGAGCCTATGGTTATCACAGACACTCCTTCAGACGCATTCGATAAGGTGTCTTTAGATATTCTTGGACCCTTACCTATGACGCAAAAAGGATACAGTTACATCCTCACCATACAAGACAACTTGACCAAGTACTCCGTCGCAGTTCCACTTGTGTCAGCTACATCAGAGGACGTCGCAAGAACATTCACCAACTCGTTCATATGCCAATTCGGCAGTCCTAAAGCTATCCTCACCGATCAGGGAACATGCTTCACATCCTCACTTATTAAGAAGCTAGCTAAAATCTTCCACATCCAGACGTACCGTACATCATCCTTCCATCCTCAGTCAAACGGGTCCCTGGAAAGAAGCCATCACGTTCTAGTTGAGTACTTGAAACACTATATATCTAAACAAGAACACTGGGACGAATGGCTACAACAAGCAATGTTTTCATACAACACTAGCGTTCATGAGGGGACAAAATTCACACCTCATGAACTGGTATATGGAAAAAAAGCAAGACTACCATCAAAATTTACACCTACTGACAGTTTAGATACATACCCAGATTATGTAGACAAACTATTACAAAATTTACACAAAATTAGGCAAACAGCAAAAACAAATCTAGAACAATCAAAATACAGACAGAAATACTACTACGATAGAAAAATACGACCAATTAATTATGAAACGGGAGAAGAAGTTATGTTATTAAACCCACCAAGAAAAAGTAAACTACAAAAAGAATATACAGGACCGTACAAAGTTTTAAGAAACATAGAAAAGAATAACATAGAATTGCAGATAGGTCCCAAAAAGACTAGGATAGTTCACAAGGATCGACTAAAGAGGGCCTATCGACCAATCTACAACATTGATCAAAAATAAAAATCGATATACCAGTCTATATGATTTTCGGAAAATGCGCATGCGCACAAACAAAATTTTAAACATACCGCCATATTGCTAAGAAGCGTAAAGAAACAAGTACGTGAAAGTAACGCTACGTAGTAAATTTAGGAAAAAAAAAGAAAAAAAGAAAGAAGAAGAAAGAGAATTAATAAAACGAAGTAAGCATAGACAATGAAATTAACAATTTTTAATATCTTATAATAACAAAATAGCTTCAATTTACAGAAAAAGAAGGAAAATGGTTCAGCAAAGTGTGAATACAACAAACGCTTTGTGCGTAAGAGATCTGACAGTGGCATTTGAGTATGTTATAAATTTAAAAATGGGACGTATATGCGCTACCTGCGCACTTCATGTAAGCCCTCCAAATAAAAAATATTGGGTCCACGTGGGGACACACCATTTTATACTGAATGAAGAAGGACTCACACAAACAACCTGCGTCAGGTGCGGGTTCCAATTTGCCGAGATTCGACCAGCCATTGCCTGCACAACATGTTTGCAGGCAATGACCACTATCGACCCCGAAACTTTAGAAGTTTTCAATGAGGGATATCTGGTACCTGCGGGAGACCAGGAAACATTTTATTTAAGTACCTTGGCCAATTATCCCTGATCAGTTCATTTTCCTTTTTCTTTAATTTAATTCATGTATTATTTTCATAAATAAATTCCTTTTTGTTAAAACCTTATGAACATATCTTGTTTCAAAATCCTTCGAAACATTTTTATTTCGTTCGAAGTATTAATGCGCAGACTCGCAAGTCAGCCATATTGCATAAAAAAGATAAAAAGAGACAGAAACAAAGAGCGAGAGAGAAAGATATTGAAAGCGACGCTACGCACGCGCAGCTAAATTCAACTCGTAGAGAGCGAAAATGGTACGTCGCGCAGGACGAAGAGAGCGTTTGAAAAGGCTAAGAAGAGCCCTAAAACAATTCAAAGAGGTAGAATTGTATCATCAAAGATTTATTTCATTTACTAATTATCTGTTTTACACAAAATTTCAAAGATAGCGGTGCAGGAAGAAAATATAGTACAAGAAGAAACAACAACACCACCACCACCACCACCACCACAATGGAGGTTAATATTAATAGATATTCCAGAATTTAATTGGAAAACTTATGGAAAATCAGAGAGGACGGACCCAAGAAGAGAACATGGACAAATCATGCGGTATTTCGGGATCCTGTCAGCCTCTCCAAGAAACAGCGAGGAGAGATGCTTTTGCGCCCTGTGTAACATAAAAAGAAAAAACATTTGTCTCTTGAGGACAAGAGACAAACGCGCGGGGGAAGTTGTAACGACCCGATAACCAAGAGCAATGTCTTTTTGTTTTCATTCGCTTTATTCTGATTAATTTTTATGTTTCATACAAGGTGTTTTATTTTATTTTATTGTTAATATGTATAAATTTTTGTAATAAACATTTTCATTTTTCGTCGATAACCGAGTTTGTTGAATTGATCGATAAAAGTTTAGTCGATAAGTCGGACGGTAAAACAGTTTACCGATAAATTATCGACGTCCGACCGCGCACGCGCGAGCGCAACCCCAGTAACCATACGGTGGGGTAGTATTCTAGAGTGGGGATGCTGGACCACCACGTGACGGGAAAAACCCAGCTACCCCAAGAACTCTATGCGGAAAAAAGGTGCCGACTCAGCAAAATCTGAGTATAAATAGAGGCGTTCCGCACAGTTTCACAGGAGATCTTCTCAGACCTCGGTCTGAAACAGACAACACTCTGATTAGTAGAGAAGAGCTTGCGCTGAACTGTCTAGGCAGCGATAGAGCGCGAGCTATAGCTAATTTCTACTATTCCACTGGTGGCGTGCAGGACTACGGATCAGTGGACCTCCTATTCGCGGTGCGCAACGTGTTACACAGGTGTTACGCTAAGCCAACACTCAAGTGTAAAGAGCTAGCGAGGAGCGGAGCTCCTTGAACGGCCTGCGTTTAACACGGCTCTGGTATAACCAGAAACCGATTGCGACCTGTAGGAAGGGTTAACTTGATTCCAATGGTCTAGCACAAACCTCTGGAGTTTAGTTTCCATGAAAACAAACAGAGTGTTGACTGTAGAAGAAGACCACGCCGCATTTGCGTTAGCGCTATCGATTAATTACAATTATTAATTTTTACTTACATATTAATTACTAATTACATATTTTTCAATTGTATTCCCAATCTAGGGCGAACTAATTATAATTTCTTACTGTATTCCTATTTCTAGCCGCACTTATTGTGATACTAGCGATTTTGTATTATATTTCAATATTCACTTACCTTTTTATTCTTGAATAAACAAATTTTCATTCAGTTTCTAGCACATTAGTGTTTGGATTTCACTCCTTAACCGCAAACCACACGAACCTATAATCCCTAAACACTGATTACGAGTCGCCTTCTAAGGGAACCGCTCTCCCTACAAGTCGGTGCAGTGACGTACTCACTCTGGGTCGTTACACATTTAATAACAGTATCGTTATTACTATATCTACATTAGATATAATGTAATATACTGATACCTTACCACAGATCAATGTACATATAATAACAGTATCGCTATTACTATATCTACATTAGATATAATGTAATATACTGATACCTTCCCACAGATCAATGTACATATAATAACAGTTTCGTTATTACTATATCTACAATAGATATAATGTAATATACTGATACCTTCCCACAGATCAATGTACATATAATAACAGTTTCGCTATTACTATATCTACATTAGATATAATGTAATACACTGATACCTTCCCACAGATCAATGTACATATAATAACAGTAGCGTTATTACTATATCTACATTAGATATGTAATATACATTTAATAATAATATCATTATTACTATATCTACATTGCATATAATGTAATATAATGATCCCTTCCCACCGATCAATGTACATATAATGGCAGTATCGTTATTACTATATCTGCATTATATCTCCTGCAATATACTTATCTCTTCCCACAGATCAATGTACATTGAATAACAGAATCATTGATACTATATCTACATTGGATATAATGTAATATAATGATGCCTTCCAACAGATCAATGTAATTTTGGTAAAAATATCATTATTACTATATCTACATTAGATATAATGTAATATACTGATCTCTACCCACAGATCAATGTACATATAATAACAGTTTCGTTATTACTATATCTACAATAGATATAATGTAATATACTGATACCTTCCCACAGATCAATGTACATATAATAACAGTTTCGTTATTGCTATATCTACAATAGATATAACGTAATATACTGATACTTTCCCACAGATCAATGTACATATAATAACAGTAACGTTATTACTATATCTACATTAGATATAATGTAATATACTGATACCTTCCCACAGATCAATGTACATATAATAACAGTATCGTTATTACTATATCTACATTAGATATGTAATATACATTTAATAACAATATCATTATTACTATATCTACATTAGATCTAATGTAATATAATGATCCCTTCACACCGATGAATGTACATATAATGGCAATATCCTTATTACTAAATCTGCATTAGATCTGCTGCAATATACTGATTCCTTCCGACAGATCAATGTACATTGAGTAACAGTATCATTTATACTATATCTACATTGGATATAATGTAATGTACTGATGCCTTCCCACAGATCAATGTAATTTTGGTAACAACATCATTATTACTATATCTACATTAGATATAATGTAATATACTGATCCCTACCCACAGATCAATGTACATATAATAGCAGTTTCGTTATTACTATATCTACAATAGATATAATGTAATATATTGATAACTTCCCACAGATCAATGTACATATAATAGCAGTTTCGTTATTACTATATCTACAATAGATATAATGTAATATACTGATACCTTCCCACAGATCAATATACATAGAATAACAGTATGGTTATTACTATATCTACATTAGATATGTAATATACATTTAATAACAATATCATTATTACTATATCTGCATCAGATGAAATTTAATATACTGATTTATTCCCACAGACCAATGTACATTTAATAACAATATCATTATTACTATATCTACATTAGATGTAATTTAATATACTGATTTAATCCCACAGATCAATGTACATATAATAACAGTTTCGTTATTATTATATCTACATTAGATATAATGTAATATACTGATACCTTCCCACAGATCAATGTACATATAATAACAGTACCGTTATTACTATATCTACATTAGATATGTAATATACATTTAATAACAATATCATTATTACTATATCTACATCAGATGAAATTTAATATACTGATTTAATCCCACAGACCAATGTACATTTAATAACAGTTTCCTTATTACTATACCTACAATAGATATAATGTAATATACTGATACCTTCCCACAGATCAGTGTACATATAATAACAGTTTCGTTATTACTATATCTACAATAAATATAATGTAATATACTGATACCTTCCCACAGATCAATGTACATATAATAACAGTACCGTTATTACTATATCTACATTAGATATGTAATATACATTTAATAA
This sequence comes from Osmia bicornis bicornis, assembly GCF_907164935.1. Lineage (NCBI taxonomy): Eukaryota > Metazoa > Arthropoda > Insecta > Hymenoptera > Megachilidae > Osmia > Osmia bicornis. The sequence continues at coordinate 12,427 of NW_025791136.1, read as the reverse complement.
CAATATCATTATTACTATATCTACATCAGATGAAATTTAATATACTGATTTAATCCCACAGACCAGTGTACATTTAATAACAATACCATTATTACTATATCTACATCAGATGTAATTTAATATACTGATTTAATCCCACAGACCAATGTACATTGAATAACAATATCATTATTACTATATCTACGTCAGATGTAATGTAATATACTGATTTAATCCCACAGACCAATGTACATTTAATAACAATATCATTATTACTATATCTTCTTTAGATATAATGTAATATACTGATTACTTCCCACAGATCAATGCACAGATTGTAACATTATCGTCATTACTATATCTACATTAGATATGTAATAAACACTTAATAACAGTATCGTTATTACTATATCTACATTAGATCTACTGCAATATACTGATTTCTTCCCACAGATCAATGTACATTGAATACCAGTATCATTTATACTATATCTACATTGGATATAATGTAATATACTGATCCCTTCCCACAGATCAATGTAATTTTGGTAACAATATGATTATTACTATATCTACAACATGTATAATGTAATATACTGATACCTTCCCACAGATCAATGTACATATAATAACAGTTTCGTTATTACTATATCTACAATAGATATAATGTAATATACTGATACCTTCCCACAGATCAATGTACATATAATAACAGTTTCGCTATTACTATATCTACAATAGATATAATGTAATATACTGATACCTTTCCACAGATCAATGTACATATAATAACAGTACCGTTATTACTATATCTACATTAGATATGTAATATACATTTAATAACAATATCATTATTACTATATCTATATTAGATATAATGTAGTATACTGATACCTTCCCACAGATCAATGTACATATAATAACAGTTTCGTTATTACTATATTGTTAAGTATTTGCGCGATGCCGAGTTCGTATATGCCGCGGAAATGGTGTTATGCGTACGCAGTCACGTGACGATCGAGAGATCGCCACCTGTTCATCCTTGTTTACCTACGCAAAATCGTTTCCGCCGTCCATTACTACTAGATCTAGCGATAAGAGCGACCACGTGTTCGGCGAATCAAACACTAATTAAACATATACCTAAATATAAGTAAATATATATATATATATACACCATTATTAGACAGTTGGTGTTATTCAAATCCTATCCCCAACACTGGTTATGGGCCCAGATTACGAAAATAAAGTGAAAAATTGAAATAAAGTGATCATTGAAAGCGAGTGTGCGCCTCGCACATAGTAAAACGTGAACTTCCTATTAGACTAAGAGTGCTACAAGTGCGCAAAAATGAGCGAATTAAAGGGTGAATTTCAAATTACCAAGCTGACAGATTCAAATTACCAGAACTGGAAAACAGAAATGTGCTGGTATCTCAGAGGAAAAGGCCTGCTCGACCACGTGCTGACGAAAAAAGTACCCCCCGAAAATGCTACAGAAACGGAGGTAAGAAACCATCAAACTAATGAAAATAAAGCGTTCGCGGCTATCGGCCTGCATATCGAAGCAGACCAACAAGTTCATATAGAGGATTGCGCCAACGCGTTTGAGGCATGGGAAACGTTAAAACAAATTCATCAGCCTAAGTCTAGAGTCCGTATCATGCAACTAAAAAAGGAATTTTATCATTTAAAGATGAAAGACGATGAAGGTATGTCCGCTTATGTATCTAGGGTTAAAATAAATGCGAGAAACCTAAGGGAGGCTGGATCAGAGGTCAAAGATGAGGACCTTGCATACACGATGCTAGCGGGACTCCCAGATAGCTACGAAAATCTAAATATGGCTTTAGCTAGTCTTCCAGATGAAAAATTCACTTCGGCAGAGGTTAAACGGGTCCTACTAGAAGAATATGAGAGGAGGATGTCCAGGTCGGAAAAAACGATGGAACACCCCAAGGAAGCTCTGCATGTAAGTAAGAGAACTGAGAGGAAAGGGCCTAAGACACCGAGTGGCGACGCCAGGCAACCAAGGACGTGTTATAATTGCAACAAAATCGGGCACATGGCAAGGGATTGCCGTATGAGAGTAAACAGAGGTAAAAGAGGACCCGAAATAAGACACAAAAGAAATTACGATGCATTCCTGGTAAGTTTGAACAATGTAGATTTAGACGACTCATGGCTCTTAGACAGCGGGTGTACGCACCACGTATGTAAAAGACGCGATTGGTTTGTAAAGTTCAGATCCATCGATACCGAAGTGGTTAACACGGCAGCTGATCCTGAAAAGGGGGGGAGTACGACCCTAAGAGCGCAAGGTATAGGAGATATAATTGTAAATATGATTGTAGGCAACAGACGGAAGACCGTTATATTGTACAATGTGTACTATGTACCTAACGTACGAAGAAACCTCATGTCGGTGTCTCAAATCGAACAAAAGGGAAAGGAGCTGCTGATAAAAGATGGCGTCATAAAAATACGAAATACCAGAACCAAAGATATTGTTGGCGTAGCATACAGGAGGAACGACCTGTATATAGTCAGGGCGGAAGTAAGTACAAACGCAAACTTACCAATGGAATCGCACGCAGCAAGCATAGAAACGGACCAAATATGGCATCAACGCTTCTGTCACGTGAGTAACGACATAATTAAGAAATTAATGGAAACGAACCGCGTAACCGGGCTAGACAATACTAAAACGAACAAATACACATGCGACGCATGCAGCGTAAGCAAGGCAACGAGAGTTGCCAGTAAGAAACTAAACTTTAAACAAACAAAAGGAATATGCGAGTTAGTTCACTCCGACGTATGCGGCCCTATACCGAATGATTCGATCGGCGGTAACAGATATTTCATAACATTCACAGATGATTTCTCTAGATACACCAAAGTTGTGTGCATTAAATCGAAGGACGAGGCAAAGAACTGCATCAAAGACTACATCGCCAGAGTTGAGCGCGAGAAGGGTAAGAAAATAAAAAGATTCCGTACAGACAATGGTCTAGAATTCTGCAATAAGGAATTAGACACATACTTCAAGACTTTAGGGATCAAACACGAAAGGTCAAATGTAGATACACCGCAAATGAATGGAGTAGCGGAAAGAATCAATCGAACGCTTCTAGATTTAACAAGAGCAATGCTCAAATCAGCTCATTTGCCGCAAAGGTTCTGGGCAGAAGCTGTGACGACTGCAGCCTACATAAAGAATCGTGTTTGCCACGCCGCTATCAACGATGAAGTACCAATAGCTATATGGACTGAATGCACACCGAGCGTTCGACACCTAAAGGCATATGGATGTTTAGCCTACGCTCGTTTACCAGAACAGCGGAGAAAGAAGTTAGACGACCGAGCAATGGAATGCGTATTTGTTGGCTACGCAACCCAAACGAAAGGGTACCGGTTGTGGTGTCCCAAAACGAACGATATAATGATCACAAAACACGTTAAATTTGCAGAGGATAAAATAGGGTATGAGTGGATCCGTGGAAAGAGCAATGAAACTTGTAGATATGCTGGGTGGTCGGATGATAACGAATCAGAAGCCGATACCTTAGATGAACCTGAAACAACTGCGCCACGTAATGAAGAGGTCCTTAGTCAAAAGGGGCGTACAAGATATGGATCAAGGAATCAATCGGATTCCGAGATAGTAGGGGCACCAAAACCCCAATCGGCCCCAAGATCTTCCGGTAGACCGAAGAGGGTTGTGCGAAACCCGTATGGGTGTAAGGGAAAGCCAAAAGGTCAAGTCCTAGACTATGAGGAAGACGGCAGTTCAACAATGGGAAGCGATGTAGAAGCAAATTTCTTAGAAATTATAGAACCGCAAAGTGTTGAAGAGGCATTAGCATCACCACAAGCGACGCAGTGGGAAAATGCGATCAAAGAAGAATTAGACAGCCTATCAGACAGAAACACGTGGGAAGTCACGAAATTACCCGAAGGACGAAAATGTATTGGATGTAAGTGGGTATTTAAACTAAAAAAGGACGCGAGCGGGGAAGTGTCCAGATATAAGGCAAGATTAGTAGCGCAAGGATTCTCTCAAAAGAAAGGGATGGACTACGATCAAACGTTCTCTCCAGTAGCCAGCTTCTCAGTAATCAGACTGATGCTAGCAATAACAGTAGATTTCCAGTGGTATACAAGACATTTAGACATAAAATGTGCCTATCTCTACGGACAACTGGAAGAGGAGATATACATGAAGTTGCCGCCACTGTACGAATGTAAAGAAGGACAAGTGGCCAAACTACTCAAGCCGATTTACGGGCTGAAAGAGTCTGGCAGGAATTGGAACAAGGAGTTAGACGATTTCCTAACAAAGCAAGAGTTTAGACGACTAAAATCCTCGAGCTGTGTATACGTAAATGGTTGTTGGACGGTCGTAATAATATATGTCGATGATATTTTTGTTTTTTTCCAGAGATCAAGTCTCAATTACGGCTTTAGCCGAGCGTATCTGCCAGACCTACGAAGCAAAGGACCTAGGCGAAATAAACTATGCCCTAGGGGTGAAAGTGGATCGTCACGAGAACGGAGCCATATACTTGTCACAAAGAGCGTATGTAGAGAACATCCTAAAGGAGTACAATATGACAGAGTGTCGTGGCGCGGCAACTCCACTGGACCCGGGGACAAAAGTTTCAAAACGAGACAGTCCCAAATCAGAGGAGGCGAGAAAAAGAATGTCAAGGGTGCCATACAGAAACCTAATCGGGTCGTTAATGTACTTAGCACTGCATACAAGACCCGATCTGATATACGCCATAACGAAATTATCACAGTTCAACAGCGACCCAGGAGAAATACACTGGCACCAAGCGAAACATGTGTTACGGTACTTACGCAAAACAAAGGGTTACAGATTGGCCTACGTAGCAAATGAGAAACCCTCTATAAGAATATACTGCGACGCAGACTGGGCAGGTGATGTCGACGACAGACACTCTTACTCAGGGATGGCTATGAAGATAGGAAATAATACCGTGCAATGGTACTCTTCCAAACAGAGATGCATAGCAACTTCTACAATGGAAGCCGAATACATATCGTTGTCTCGAGGTGTTAAGGAGGCGATTTGGGTAAGCATGCTACTAGACGAATTACAATTATCAGAATTTATAATTCCAGGAGGTATTGAAATCTACTCCGACAATCGAGCCGCCATAGACTATTCTAAGAACAGGGTGGAGAAAGCCAAAACCAAACACATAGACATTGCCTACCATATCGTAAGGGAAAAGGTCGAAGAAGGGTTGATAAAGATCGATTATGTCGCAACAGAGGAAAACCCAGCGGATATTCTAACAAAAGGGCTGAAATCTTTATCTCACGACCGTTGAACAAGAAATATAGGCATAGACCGCGCAAAAGTAGGGGATTGTTAAGTATTTGCGCGATGCCGAGTTCGTATATGCCGCGGAAATGGTGTTATGCGTACGCAGTCACGTGACGATCGAGAGATCGCCACCTGTTCATCCTTGTTTACCTACGCAAAATCGTTTCCGCCGTCCATTACTACTAGATCTAGCGATAAGAGCGACCACGTGTTCGGCGAATCAAATACTAATTAAACATACACCTAAATATAAGTAAATATATATATATATATACACCATTATTAGACAGTTGGTGTTATTCAAATCCTATCCCCAACATATATCTACATTAGATATGTAATATACATTTAATAACAATATCATTATTACTATATCTACCTCAGATGAAATTTAATATACTGATTTAATCCCAAAGACCAATATACATTGAATAACAATATCATTATTACTATATCTACATCAGATGTAATGTAATATACTGATTTATTCCCACAGACCAATGTACATTTAATAACAATATCACTATTACTATATGTTCATTAGATATAATGTAATATACTGATCATTTCCCACAGATCAATGCACAGATTGTATCATTATCGTCATTACTATATCTACATTAGATACGTAATAAACACTTAATAACAGTATCGTTATTACTGTATCTACATTAGATCTACTGCAATATACTGATTCCTTCCGACAGATCAATGTACATTGAATACCAGTATCATTTATACCATATCTACATTGGATATAATGTAATATACTGATCCCTTCCCACAGATCAATGTAATTTTGGTAACAATATGATTATTACTATATCTACATTAGATATAATGTAATATACTGATACCTTCCCACAGATCAATGTACATATAATAACAGTATCGTTATTACTTTATCTACATTAGATATGTAATATACAATTTACAACAATATCATTATTACTATATCTACATCAGATGAAATATAATATACTGATTTAATCCCACAGACCAATGTACATTTAATAACAGTATCGTTATTACTATATCTACATCAGATATGTAATATTCAATTTATAACAATATCATTATTACTATATCTACATCAGATATGTAATATTCAATTTATAACAATATCATTATTACTATATCTACATCAGATGTAATTTAATATACTGATTTAATCCCACAGACCAATGTACATTTAATAACAATATCATTATTACCATATCTACATCAGATGAACTTTAATATACTGATTTAATCCCACAGACTAATGTACATTTAATAACAATACCATAATTACGATATCCACATCAGATGTAATTTAATATACTGATTTAATCCCACAAACCAATGTACATTGAATAACAATATCATTATTACTATATCTACATCAGATGTAATGTAATATACTGATTTAATCCCACAGACCAATGTACATTTACTAACAATATCATTATTACTATATCTTCTTTAGATATAATGTAATATACTGATCACTTCCCACAGATCAATGCACAGATTGCAACATTATCGTCATTACTATATCTACATTAGATATGTAATAAACACTTAATACAGTATCGTTATTACTATATCTACATTAGATCTACTGCAATATACTGATTCCTTCCCACAGATCAATGTACATTGAATAACAGTACCATTTATACTATATCTACATTGGTTATAATGAAATATACTGATCCCTTCCCACAGATCAATGTAATTTTGATAACAATATCATTATTACTATATCCACATTAGATATAATGTAATATACTGATCCCTTCCCACAGATCAATGTACATATAATAACAGTTTCGTTATTACTATATCTACATTAGATATAATGTAATATATTGATACCTTCGCACAGAACAATGTACATTTAATAACAATATTATTATTACTATATCTACATTAGATATAGTGTAATATAATGATCCCTTCCCACCGATCAATGTACATATAATGGCAGTATCGTTATTACTATATCTACATTAGATATGTAATATATATTTAATAACAATATCATTATTACTATATCTACATTAGATATGTAATATACATTTAATAACAATATCATTATTACTATATCTACATCAGATGAAATTTAATATACTGATTAATCCCACAGACCAATGTACATTTAATAACAATATCATTATTACTATATCTACATTAGTTATAATGTAATATATTGATTTAATCCCACAGATCAATGTACATTTAATAGCAATATCATTATTACTATATCTACATTAGATATAATGTAATATAATGATCCCTTCCCACCGATCAATGTACAAATAATGGCAGTATCGTTATTACTATATCTGCATTCGATCTGCTACAGTATACTGATTCCTTCCCACTGATCAATGTACATTGAATAACGGTATCATTTGTACTATATCTACATTGGATATAATGTAATATACTGATGCCTTCCCACAGATCAATGTAATTTTGGTAACAACTTCATTATTACTATATCTACATTAGATATAATGTAATATACTGATCCCTACCCACAGATCCATGTACATATAATAACAGTTTCGTTATTACTGTATCTACATTAGAGATGTAATATACATTTTATAACAATATCATTATACTATATCTACATCATATGAAATTTAATATACTGATTTAATCCCACAGACCAATGTACATTTAATAACAATACCGTTATTACTATATCTACATCAGATGTAATTTAATATACTGATTTAACCCCACAGATCAATGTACATATAACAACAGTTTCGTTATTACTATATCTACATTAGATATGTAATATACATTTAATAACAATATCATTATTACTATATCTACATCAGGTGAAATTTAATATACTGATTTAATCACACAGACCAATGTACATTTAATAACAATATCATTATTACTACATCTTCTTTAGATATAATGTAATATGCTGATCACTTTCCACAGACCAATGCACAGATTGTAAGATTATCGTCATTACTATATCTACATTGGGTATGTAATAAACACTTAATAACAGTATCGTTATTACTATATCTACATTAGATATATAATATACATTTAATAACAATATCATTATTACTATATCTACATCAGGTGAAATTTAATATACTGATTTAATCACACAGACCAATGTACATATAACAACAGTTTCGTTATTACTATATCTACATTAGATATGTAATATACATTTAATAACAATATCATTATTACTATATCTACATCAGGTGAAATTTAATATACTGATTTAATCACACAGACCAATGTACATTTAGTAACAATATCATTATTACTACATCTTCTTTAGATATAATGTAATATGCTGATCACTTTCCACAGACCAATGCACAGATTGTAAGATTATCGTCATTACTATATCTACATTGGGTATGTAATAAACACTTAATAACAGTATCGTTATTACTATATCTACATTAGATATATAATATACATTTAATAACAATATCATTATTACTATATCTACATCAGATGTAATTTAATATACTGATTTAATCCCACAGATCAATGTCCATATAATAACAGTTTCGTCATTACTATATCTACATTAGGTATAATGTAATATACTGATACCTTCCCACAGATCAATGTACATATAATAACAGTTTCGTTATTACTATATCTACATTAGATATAATGTAATATACTGATATCTTCCCACCGATCAATTTACATATAATGGCAGTATCGTTATTACTATATCTACATTAGATATGTAATATACATTTAATAACAATACCATTATCACTATATCTACATCAGATGTAATTTAATATACTGATTTAATCTCACAGATCAATGTACATATAATAACAGTTTCGATATTACTATATCTACATCAGATGTAATTTAATATACTGATTTAATCCCACAGACCAATGTACATTGTATAACAATATCATTATTACTATATCTTCAGTAGATATAATGTAATATACAGATCACTTCCCACAGATCAATGCACAGATTGTAACATTATCGTCATTACAATATCTACATTAGATATAATGTTATATAATGATCCCTTCCCACCGATCAATGTACATATAATGGCAGTATCGTTATTACTATACCTACAATAGATATAATGTAATATACTGATACCTTCCCACAGATCAATGTACATACAATAACAGTATCGTTATTACTATATCTACATTAGATGTGTAATATACATTTAATAACAATATCATTATTAATATATCTACATCAGATGTAATGTAATATACTGATTTATTCCCACAGACCAATGTACATTTAATAACAATATCATTATTACTATATCTATATTGGATACAATGTAATATACTGATACCTTCCCACAGATCAATGTACAAATAATAACGGTATCGTTATTACTATATCTACATTAGATATAATGTAATATACTAATCCCTTCCCACAGATCAATTTACATATAATAACAGTATCGTTATTACTATATCTACATTAGATATGTAATATACATTTAATAGCAATATCATTATTAATATATCTACATCAGATGTAATGTAATATACTGATTTTTTCCAACAGACCAATGTACATTTAATAACAATATCATTATTACTATATCGACATTGGATACAATGTAATATACTGATACCTTCCCACAGATCAATATACATAGAATAACAGCATCGTTATTACTATATCTACATTAGATATGTAATATACATTTAATAACAATATCATTATTACTATATCTACATCAGATGAAATTTAATATACTGATCCCTTCCCACAGACCAATGTACATTTAATAGATATAGTAATGACGAAACTGTTATTATATGTACATTGATCTGTGGGTAGGGATCAGTATATTACATTATATCTAATGTAGATATAGTAATAATGGTATTGTTATTAAATGTACATTGGTCTGTGGGAATAAATCAGTATATTAAATTTCATCTGATGTAGATATAGTAATAATGATATTGTTATTAAATGCATATTACACATCTAATGTAGATATAGTAATAACGATACTGTTATTGTATGTACATTGATCTGTGGGAAGGTATCAGTATATTACATTGTATCCCATGTAGATATAGTAATAATGATATTGTTATTGAGTGTACATTGGTCTGTGGGATTAAATCAGTATATTAAATTTCATCTGATGTAGATATATTAATAATGATATTGTTATTAAATGTACATTGGTCTGTGGGAATAAATCAGTATATTAAATTTCATCTGATGTAGATATAGTAATAATGATATTGTTATTAAATGTATATTACATATCTAATGTAGATATAGTAATAACGATACTGTTATTATATGTACATTGATCTGTGGGAAGGTATCAGTATATTACATTATATCTAATGTAGATATCGTAATAACGAAACTGTTATTATATGTACATTGATCTGTGGGATTAAATCAGTATATTAAATTACATCTGATGTAGATATAGTAATAATGGTATTGTTATTAAATGTATATTGGTCTGTGGGATTAAATCAGTACATTAAATTTCATCTGATGTAGATATATTAATAATGATATTGTTATTAAATGTACATTGGTCTGTGGGAATAAATCAGTATATTACATTACATCTGATGTAGATATAGTAATAATGATATTGTTATTAAATGTATATTACATATCTAATGTAGATATAGTAATAACGATACTGTTATTATATGTACATTGATCTGTGGGAAGGTATCAGTATATTGCAGTAGATCTAATGTAGATACAGTAATAACGATACTGTTATTAAATGTTTATTACGTATCTAATGTAGATATAGTAATGGCGATAATGATACAATCTGTGCATTGATCTGTGGGAAGTGATCAGTATATTGCATTACATCTAATGAAGATATAGTAATAATGATATTGTTATTAAATGTACATTGGTCTGTGGGATTAAATCAGTATATTACATTACATCTGATGTAGATATAGTAATAATGATATTGTTATTCAATGTACATTGGTCAGTGGGATTAAATCAGTATATTAAATTACATCTGATGTAGATATATTAATAATGATATTGTTATTCAATGTACATAGGTCTGTGGGATTAAATCAGTATATTACATTACATCTGATGTAGATATAGTAATAATGATATTGCTATTCAATGTACATTGGTCTGTGGGATTAAATCAGTATATTGCAGCAGATCTATTGTAGATACAGTAATAACGATACTGTTATTACATGTACATTGATCTGTGGGAAGGTATCAGTATATTACATTATATCTAATGTAGATATAGTCATAATGATATTGTTATTAAATGTACATTGGTCTGTGGGAATAAATCAGTATATTACATTACATCTGATGTAGATATATTAATATATATAAATATTGTTATTAAATGTATATTACATATCAAATGGAGATATAGTAATAACGATACTGCCATTATATGTACATTGATCGGTGGGAAGGTATCAGTATATTACATTGTATCCCATGTAGATATAGTAATAATGATATTGTTATTGAATGTACATTGGTCTGTGGGATTAAATCAGTATATTAAATTTCATCTGATGTAGATATATTAATAATGATATTGTTATTAAATGTACATTGGTCTGTGGGATTAAATCAGTATATTACATTTCATCTGATGTAGATATAGTAATAACGATATTGTTATTAAATGTATATTACATATCTAATGTAGATATAGTAATAACGATACTGTTATTATATGTACATTGATCTGTGGGATGGTATCAGTATGTTACATTGTATCCCATGTAGATATAGTAATAACGATACTGCCATTACATGTACATTGATCGGTGGGAAGGTATCATTATATTACATTATATCTAATGTAGATATAGTAATAATGATATTGTTATTAAATGTACATTGATCTGTGGGACTGAATCATTATATTACATTATATCTAATGTAGATATAGTAATAATAATATTGTTATTAAATGTACATTGGTCTGTGGGATTAAATCAGTATATTAAATTTCATCTGATGTAGATATAGTAATAACGATACTGTTATTATATGTACATTGATCTGTGGGAAGGTATCAGTATATTTTCCCCT
>NW_025791135.1:1490806-1511846 GCF_907164935.1 Osmia bicornis bicornis | reverse complement strand
ACAATCTTATTTTCACATTCTGTACGACTGATCCATCGTTAAACGCTATTAAACTAACGCCGTGATGATATAAATGTACATTTTCGCTTCATTTAGCCAAAAAATCGAACTTTATTTGCGCTCCGAAATATTTCAACGTCCTGGTGGCGTATTGCTTCACCTCTAAGAACCGATTAGTCGAAAATTTTAACAATCTTATTTTCACATTCTGTACGACTGATCCATCGTTAAACGCTATTAAACTAACGCCTGTGATGATATAAATGTACATTTTCGCTTCATTTAGCCAAAAAATCGAACTTTATTTGCGCTCCGAAATATTTCAGTACCAGCGGCGTATTGCTTCGCCTCTTAGAACCGATTAGTCGAAATTTTAACAATCTTATTTTCACATTCTGTACGACTGATCCATCGTTAAACGCTATTAAACTAACGTCCGTGATGATATAAATGTACATTTTCGCTTCATTTAGCCAAAAAATCGAACTTTATTTGCGCTCCGAAATATTTCAGTCCTGGCGGCGTATTGCTTCGCCTCTTAGAACCGATTAGTCGAAAATTTTAACAATCTTATTTTCACATTCTGTACGACTGATCCATCGTTAAACGCTATTAAACTAACGTCCGTGATGATATAAATGTACATTTTCGCTTCATTTAGCCAAAAAATCGAACTTTATTTGCGCTCCGAAATATTTGAAAGTATCAGCGGCGTATTGCTTCGCCTCTTAGAACCGATTAGTCGATAATTTTAACAATCTTATTTTTACATTCTGTACGACTGATCCATCGTTAAACGCTATTAAACTAACGTCCGTGATGATATAAATGTACATTTTCGCTCCATTTAGCCAAAAAATCGAACTTTATTTGCGCTCCGAAATATTTCAGTCCCAGCGGCGTATTGCTTCGCCTCTTAGAACCGATTAGTCGAAATTTTTATCAATTTTATTTTTACATTCTGTACGACTGATCCATCGTTAAACGCTATTAAACTAACGTCCGTGATGATATAAATGTACATTTTCGCTTCATTTAGCCAAAAAATCGAACTTTATTTGCGCTCCGAAATATTTCAGTCCCAGCAGCGTGTTGCTTTGCCTCTTAGAACCGATTAGTCGAAAATATTAACAATCTTATTTTTACATTCTGTACTACTGATCCATCGTTAAACGCTATTAAACTAACGCCTGTGATGATATAAATGTACATTTTCGCTCCATTTAGCCAAAAAATCGAACTTTATTTGCGCTCCGAAATATTTCAGTCCTGGCGGCGTATTGCTTCGCCTCTTAGAACCGATTAGTCGAAAATTTTAACAATCTTATTTTCACATTCTGTACGACTGATCCATCGTTAAACGCTATTAAACTAACGTCCGTGATGATATAAATGTACATTTTCGCTCCATTTAGCCAAAAAATCGAACTTTAGTTGCGCTCCGAAATATTTGAAAGTATCAGCGGCGTATTGCTTCACCTCTTAGAACCGATTAGTCGAAAATTTTAACAATCTTATTTTCACATTCTGTACGACTGATCCATCGTTAAACGCTATTAAACTAACGTCCGTGATGATATAAATGTACATTTTCGCTTCATTTAGCCAAAAAATCGAACTTTATTTGCGCTCCGAAATATTTCAGTCCCAGCGGCGTATTGCTTCGCCTCTTAGAACCGATTAGTCGAAATTTTTAACAATCTTATTTTTACATTCTGTACGACTGATCCATCGTTAAACGCTATTAAACTAACGTCCGTGATGATATAAATGTACATTTTCGCTTCATTTAGCCAAAAAATCGAACTTTAGTTGCGCTCCGAAATATTTCAGTCCTGGCGGCGTATTGCTTCGCCTCTTAGAACCGATTAGTCGAAAATTTTAACAATCTTATTTTCACATTCTGTACTACTGATCCATCGTTAAACGCTATTAAACTAACGTCCGTGATGATATAAATGTACATTTTCGCTTCATTTAGCCAAAGAATCGAACTTTATTTGCGCTCCGAAATATTTCAGTCCCAGCAGCGTGTTGCTTTGCCTCTTAGAACCGATTAGTCGAAAATTTTAACAATCTTATTTTTACATTCTGTACGACTGATCCATCGTTAAACGCTATTAAACTAACGTCCGTGATGATATAAATGTACATTTTCGCTTCATTTAGCCAAAAAATCGAACTTTAGTTGCGCTCCGAAATATTTCAACGTCCTGGCGGCGTATTGCTTCGCCTCTTAGAACCGATTAGTCGAAAATTTTAACAATCTTATTTTCACATTCTGTACTACTGATCCATCGTTAAACGCTATTAAACTAACGTCCGTGATGATATAAATGTACATTTTCGCTTCATTTAGCCAAAGAATCGAACTTTATTTGCGCTCCGAAATATTTCAGTCCCAGCAGCGTATTGCTTTGCCTCTTAGAACCGATTAGTCGAAAATTTTAACAATCTTATTTTTACATTCTGTACTACTGATCCATCGTTAAACGCTATTAAACTAACGCCCGTGATGATATAAATGTACATTTTCGCTTCATTTAGCCAAAAAATCGAACTTTATTTGCGCTCCGAAATATTTCAGTCCTGGCGGCGTATTGCTTCGCCTCTTAGAACCGATTAGTCGAAAATTTTAACAATTTTATTTTTACATTCTGTACGACTGATCCATCGTTAAACGCTATTAAACTAACGTCCGTGATGATATAAATGTACATTTTCGCTCCATTTAGCCAAAAAATCGAACTTTATTTGCGCTCCGAAATATTTCAAATTACCAGCGGCGTATTGCTTCGCCTCTTAGAACCGATTAGTCGAAAATTTTAACAATCTTATTTTCACATTCTGTACGACTGATCCATCGTTAAACGCTATTAAACTAACGTCCGTGATGATATAAATGTACATTTTCGCTTCATTTAGCCAAAAAATCGAACTTTATTTGCGCTCCGAAATATTTCAGTCCTGCGGCGTATTGCTTCGCCTCTTAGAACCGATTAGTCGAAAATTTTAACAATCTTATTTTCACATTCTGTACGACTGATCCATCGTTAATCGCTATTAAACTAACGTCCGTGATGATATAAATGTACATTTTCGCTTCATTTAGCCAAAAAATCGAACTTTATTTGCGCTCCGAAATATTTCAGTCCCAGGGGCGTATTGCTTCGCCTCTTAGAACCGATTAGTCGAAAATTTGAACAATCTTATTTGTACATTCTGTACGACAGATCCATCGTTAAACGCTATTAAACTAACGCCCGTGATGAGTTAAATGTACATTTTCGCTTCATTTAGCCAAAAAATCGAACTGTTGTTGCGCTCCGAAATATTTCAAAGTCCCAGCGGCGTATTGCTTCGCCTCTTAGAACCGATTAGTCTAAAATTTTAACCATATTATTTTCACATTCTGTACTACTGATCCATCGTTAAACGCTATTAAGCTAACGCCTGTGATGATATAAATGTACATTTTCGCTTCATTTAGCCAGAAAATCGAACTATAGTTGCGCTCCGAAATATTTCAAAGTCCCAGCGGCGTATTACTTCGCCTCTTAAAACCGATTAGTCGAAATTTTTAACAATTTTATTTTTACATTCTGTACGGCTGATCCATCGTTAAATGCTATTAAACTAACGTCCGTGATGATATAAATATACATTTTCGCTTCATTTAGCCAAAAAATCGAACTTTATTTGGCCAAAAAATCGAGCCTAACCTAACCTAACCTTTTTTTTCTTTTTTTTTTTTATCGAGGAGGAAAATGCACTTACGCAGACCGGGAAGGTGTTCATCCGGTACCCGTGGGACTCAAGAATGTCTACCCACTAAAAACCTAACCTCGATTTCTCCATCTCGGCGCCCGTAACTCCACCCCCGGAACCGCTGATTTGCATTTCATCAGGGGGGACCACTATCATAGGCTGTCACTCGATTCCGGTACTTACGCTTCCACGTATATCCATTTTCCTTTTGTGTAAAATCCTTTCGGGAGTTTCGAAGCATCCAAAGGCCTAGTCAGTTTCTCATACCCTACTAATAGTAAGAAAATAAAATAAAACTAGTCGCAGGTTAAAATAAATTAGAAATTAGGGGGTAAAAACTACAAGATGTCAAAATTTATAAACAATAGGCCACAGTGTTCTCGTTTTTCTTTGCTTTTTATACATTTTCTTTGCTGGGTATACACATTGCCTCAAAATACCGATGGTTTTACTTTCTCTTTTACTGAAACTTCCGGACTATTCTCTTATATTTGCGATTATGGGTCTTATCTGCTGGGTTTTATCACTATCCTCTCGTAGTCTTCTTTGTCCCTTAAACTTTTGACCAGGAACTCCATGACCACAGGCCGCGTATCCGGGTTTTTTAGAAGAGTAAGAAGGTTTTCTTGCGCGAAATGGCCTCCAATACGGGCTCGCATCGAGGTTCTGGCCGCTTCCCAGCGCTCGCAGCGGAAAATGAAATGGCCAGGGTCATCAACTATCCCTGGACAGAACCAGCAAATGCTGCTGGGTTGTTTTTTATACTTTTTCAAGTACGTGCCAAAGCATCCGTGGCCCGTCAGACACTGTGTTAGGTGGTAATTTAGAATTTTTGGGCCCCACGGCAGCCACTCCTTTATGTTAGGGATGATGCTATATGTCCATCTACCTTTTGTTGCAGCATTCCACTCATTTTGCCAGGTCTCTGCGGACCTCTCCCTTTCTGACGCCTTGTCCGGTGGGTTTGACAGCTCTCTTCTGGATTTTTCTTCATACAGACTTTCTCTTTCCCTGATCAGTAGGTCGAGTGGGAGTTGTCCACTAAGAACGCTAAGGGCCTCAAAGGAGGACGTCCTATATGCCCTGGTTAGCCTCAATAGGGCTACTCTTTGTGTACTACGTAATAGTGTAACATTTATACTAAATTTCATGGCCCTGGCCCATATCGGTGACGCATACATCATTACTGACTCTATTACCCTGTAAAACAGCATCCTAGCCATTTGACCAGCACCCGCAACATTTGGCATCAATTGAGACAACGCCTGTACATACGTATATGCCCTATCGGACACCATTTTTAAGTGTGCTTTAAAGGTGGAATTTCTTTCTAAGATCACACCCAGGTACTTCACCTGCTCTTTGGTGTTAATTTGCTTACCTTCGCATATGAACGACATTTCTTGTACCTTTCTACCTGTTAACAGGATCATCTCTGTCTTGTGGTGAGCTAAAACCAGTTTTTCCTTCTTATACCACTCGCTAAGGTCTTCTATTGTGAGGCTAGCCAACTCCATGATTCTCTTTAGGTCCTTTTCGATCACTATAATTGCGATATCATCCGCATACCCGATCAGGTAGACATCTCTCCGGAGTCTTATGCGTAGTAATCCATCATACACCATGTTCCACAGTATTGGTCCTATGACGGATCCTTGTGGGACACCGCCAAATACCTGGAACATGGCTTTTCCCTCGGCTGCGTCATATACTATCCAGCGATCCGTAAGGTAATTTTCCAGGAATTTTCTTAGTGCGGGAGGGAATTTCCTCCGCACCATATCTCTTTTTATACTTTGCCAGGTAACCGTGTTAAAGGCATTTTGTACATCCAGGAGTACCATCAAACAATGTCTGCCTTCCTTTCGGGCCGTATCCCACAGCGTCTGCACCCGCGTCAAAGCGTTTATGGTAGATAATCCCTTCCGGAAGCCGTATTGGTTATCCTCGAAATCACATTTTTGCAGAGCCGTTAGAAGCTTGCCCTTTACCACATATTCCAACATTTTGGCGATGCAGGAGATGACTGACAGTGGTCTAAAGGTCTTTTCGGTGGAGGTACTATCCGTTTTCCCCTTTGGGATCAGCACTAACCTACCGATTTTCCATTTTACCGGCCAATATCCTATTTTAAAACAGGTGTTAAAAATTTCTCCAAAATATCTGGAAGCACACAAACCCATTTTCCTAACCGCCTCGGATGGGACCCGATCCGGTCCGGCCGCTTTTTTGGGTTTTAGATGTTTCACGGCATCAATCACCTCTGCTTCCGTAACCAATTCCTCTTCTATTTGCTCCGTCGCCTCCGGGATTACGCCTTCCATAGGATCGTCCTCTGCATCCATTAAGTCGTTTTCATCTTCTTGACCGTGGTCTACCGGTTCTATTGGTGCCTTTGTTATAAACAGCTTGTCTACCACCTTTTTGATATTTTCTCCATCTAGCTTCTCCGGAGGAGACTTTTTCTTTAACGCCTGTATCACCGCAATATATGGCTTCCCCCATATATCTTTGTCCACTGTGTCTAGTAGTTCTCCCCAGCTGTTTCTTTTGGCAATACGAATAGCCACGCACATATCTTTTTTGGCGCTCTTGTAGGCGCTCAGAGCTTGCCTCAAAGCCTCCGGGTCCCCCCTTCGTTTACAACGGGTGAGTTTCCGGCGAGTTTTATGCGCGAGCGCTCGTTTTTGTGCAATTTCGTCATTCCACCAATTTACCGGTGTTTTTATTTTTGATGGGTGTATTGGATTGGCAGTACATTTATCCACCATTTTCTCCAGGTCATCGAGGAATAGATCCACGTCCTCTCGTGTATATACCCTTGGTAAATTATCATAGTTCTCATTGGAGTATTTTTCCAGAAACATGTCTTCCAGTTTCTTTCGGTTTACTTTTCCAAATATTAGATCAAAAGGTGATGTATTTATATCCCTTGCATCCTTATTTGTCCTGAAAATATGTTTAAGGTAACGATGATCTGAGGCCGAAAAGTTGTCCATAACCCCGCTCTCCACCATCAGTTCTTGAGTAGACCTATTTACGATAATAATGTCGATTTTGGAGCCAGCACCCCTATCGCAGGTATTGCCACCCTTTGTTAAAATAGGGAAAAGATCGAGGTTTACGCAAAATTGATGTATCATCTTGCCTCTTTCACACAGTCTGTCAGATCCCCAGCTAGGTGATTTGGCGTTTAGGTCCCCGGCTATAATTATCTTTTTTCCCTTCAGGGACACCATACACATATGTAAAGCGACTAGGAAGTCCTCAAAGTCCTTTATTGCACAGTTTGGTGACACGTAGCAGCTACTGATATAAAAGTTACCCACCCTAACGGTAGTAAAACCTTTTCCGCTAGCTACGTGCATAATGCATCTATTTTTTCTAAGTCCTCGGGGGGTTATCCAGATAGCCGCTCTCTTTGTCGTGTCAGCAT
This sequence comes from Osmia bicornis bicornis, assembly GCF_907164935.1. Classification (NCBI taxonomy): domain Eukaryota; kingdom Metazoa; phylum Arthropoda; class Insecta; order Hymenoptera; family Megachilidae; genus Osmia; species Osmia bicornis. Next base: position 1,504,642 of record NW_025791135.1, on the reverse strand, counting down.
ACCAGTAATCTGGTACCACATAAGGCTCACTGACAACCACTACCTCAGCTTCAGTTTCCTCCACCGTAATTTTTAAAAGGTCGTTTGCCGCTCTGCAATGATTCACATTAATTTGTAACACACTAAGTTTGCCCTTTACGTCTTAAGGCCTCTTTGTATTTTCGGCACTTTACCGAGGCCGCTACGTGCCTCAGGTCCGCTTCCGGGAGGTTATCCGCTAAACAAAGTCTACATCGAGGTTCCGCGGTACAATCACGCATCTGGTGGCCAAGGTTACCACATTTTCTACATATATCAGTACCGTTCTCAATCTTACAATTATTGGCCACATGACCAAAATCGTGACATCGGTAGCAACGGAGGAGCCTAGGCACCTCTTTTACAAAGGCCACCGTCCAACCGATTTTTATTTTGGCCTTTCTAACTAGTCTGGCCATTTTCACCGCGGGGCCCTCCATAACGGCCACCTTATTCAATCTCGGGTCTGTTCTCAGAACTTTTAATTTTATATCATTAACATCTCCTAGTTCACGTTTAACCGCCTCTATTACCTCTTCTCTGTCTGCTGAGGGGTCAATGCCCTTCAGTTCAATGTCCATCCGTTGCTGCATACGCGCCACCTCGATGTCGGGGCCCAGTTTACCATCAATGGTTTTTTTAAACCCGTCTAGATCGGCATCTGGCGTAAATTCAATTAGCAAATTTCCCGACCGGGTCTGCTTCACCGATTTTACTCCCTCTGGGGCAGAGCCGGCGGCCATCTTGACCTTTTTTAAAACCTCCGCGAAAGAGGCTTCCTTACCAAATCTTACAGCAATTGCCTGTGGTCTCAATGCAGGCCTTCTACTTGGTGTGTTTTGTGTCTCTATCTTGTTCACATTATTTTTCCTTACAGGCACTTGTAAATAATTATTTTCGTTTGTTCTAGTCTGTTGCTTTACTACCCCAGTCTTTCTTTTCCTGGGCTGTACCGTCTCCCAATCAGAATCCGTCATAACGTCAGACCTGGGAGTTCCCATCCCTATACCCTCACTAACCTTTCCTTTTCGCGGGGCCCCATAGAGGGTTTGTCTTCTCGATTTTTTCTCCACATTCTCTGCGGGAGGAGTGATCTCCTTTCTTTTATTCCTTACTATCGATAGGGGCGGAAATTGCTCCTCTGCCACCTGAACTGTTTGGGTAGAAGCACATTTATAATTCCTTTTTTTCCTCTTTTCAGCTCCATCATCATCATCTGAGGCCATTCCAGGGGTCGGCGTATCAACACAAGTAAGTGGATACTTCTTTCCTTCTTTATTCTTTTTCGTTTCCCTATATTCAGTGTGGAGGCATAGCATGTCATCAATTGAATCTGCCACTCTTTCTAGGTAACTCCCCATAGTAATGTAGGTGTCTCGCATTTCAGGCGCAACACCCTTACTTTTTACCATGAAATCCTTTATGGTGGAGTTATGATCTATAATCGTTTCCATCATCTTTGACATCGCCTCCAGGCAGAAATCCATTTTCTCCTCAAGGGTTACCCCGGTTGTTACCACTTTGCACTTGCTAGTTTTCTTCAAAGAGTCTTTCTTTGCGGATTGTAAATCCTCTTTCTCTTCTTCATCCCCAGTAAGGTTGACGGAGTCCATTCTTACCTTCCTGGAGTCGATAGCCACCCCTTTTTGCGGGGGAGTACGAGCTAACTTTGGTTTTTTTACAAAGATGTCCATTCCTCTGGTTGTCTTTAGCATAGTGTTAATAATGTCGTCAGTAACGGTTGCCTTCGCTGGGGCCTGACGGTTCACCATCTGCGATGTGTGTGTAGCAGATGCTTGTTTGTTTGTCGATTTGTCCATATAGATCCCACGCGTTGGTCGGAAATAACGGTCAACCCGCATAGAGCCGCCTTATACGGGCAAGCCTTCTTACTCGGGGGGGCGGCCTGTACCTCCGAGGGACCGTTCGAGACTACAAAATTTGATTCCCTGTAGCCACGAGCCTATCAGCACGGTACCTAACACCTTCGGCTGGGAACTAAGCACTCATTCAACACACACACACTTACACACTCACACCTATGGTGTTTGGTCCGCGGGAGCTATTTTGTTTCACTCCTACCCTCCATGCACTCCGAAAAGTGCATGGCGAGCATTCCCCTATCCGCCACCTGGGGACGCGCCACGTCGGGGTATCACCTCCCCGCCCAGCCAGTACACTTGGCCAGGTCCGTGGAACCTAACCTAACCTAACCTAACCTAACCTAACCTAACCTAACCCTAACCCTTTTTTTTTGTTTAAATAGAAGAGGAAAATGCCTTTATGCACGCGCGGGTTGTCCCCCATTCACTCTATTCGGCTGATGAGGGCCCGGGCAGTGTGGGACTCGTATCCCCTGAAGGGGGGCCTGGCGCCCATTGGTGGGGGCAAACCCAAAGAGGCAACCCAGAAGAGGCAACCTGACAGCCCTACCCTAAAGGGTGGGCTCAAAAAAACATAAGGTCACAGCCCAGAAGGGGCGACCTAGCGGCGCCCAGAAGGGGCATCCGCGGCCTGATACACTACCCACTAAAAACCTCTCCTCTAACGTAGGCCGCCAGAACCGTTTCATCCTTTGGGGATATATAACATGAACCAACGATAGCCGCAACGGCACTTCGGCTCCCTAGCTTTCATGACGCTTTCGTCCACCCTCAATCCGCCATGCGCATATCAAGCTATACGGGATTGAGGATCCACGCCGTTACACCTCCGATCAAGCGGTAGGATATTTCAACCTGTACGGTAAAGCACAGGATTTTTCTTCGGCCACGACCAGGAACCGGAGGATTCCCAACTCGACGGGTGATCGCGCCATCCATTCACCAGCCTGCAAAATGCGAGGTCAGGGCTTGCTCTTCGGTAACGACCAGGAACCGGAGGATACCCAACTCGACGGGTGGTCGCCCCCCCGATTCACCTGCCAGGCATAACGCAAGGTCAGGGCTTCCTCTTCGGGAACACGATCAGGAACCGGGAACATCGCATCCTTCCGGTTGATCGCCCCTTCAGCAACGGTCGGCAACGGGGGGATATCCTCAAGGATCACACCAACCCGCAGCGACCGTGCCTTCTCTTCACCAGCCTGCCATAAGCGAGGTCAGGAAAGCTTTCTCTTCGGCCACGACCAGGAACCGGAGCACCCCTGCTCAACGGGTGATCGCGCCCCTACTTCACCTGCCTGCCATCAGCGAGGACAGGAGCTTCCTCTTCGGCCACGATCAGGAACCGGAGCTCCTGCTCAACGGGTGATCGCGCCATGTCTTCGCCAGCCTGCAAGGCGAGGTCAGGAGCTTTCTCTTCGGCCACGACCAGGAACCGGAGCTCCTGCTCAACGGGTGATCGCGCCATGTGTTCACCTGTTTAACAGGGCTTGCTCTTCAGCACAGCCAGGTCCCGGGGCGAATCCTTTCCCCGGTTGGCTGTACCACGTCTTCGTAGGCTGCAATCCTCGATGACTTGCCCCATACATACTTTATACACACACAAACGCTCTCATGACCAGCATAGCCCTTCAAAAGCCCCAAAATGCAATCATAAATAATAAATAAATAAATAAATAAATAATGAATGATAAATCAACAAGCCCATAAAGCCCCTGAATAGAAGACCCATAGATGGACCATAAATAACAGCTGACAGATAAATACAAAAACAATAAACATAATAAACCCATTAAACCTAATTAAACGTGATTAAACGTAATTAAGTAAGCAAGCAAGCAAGCAAGCAAGCAAGCAAGCAAGCAAGCAAGCAAGTAACAAATCAGAAAATCAGCATATATCTGCATCTAATGCAACAGAGCAATTGAGCAATTGAGCAATTAAGCAATTAATGAAACAGTTAAAGTAGAGAAAGAGACAGTAATAAACATTGATGAATAATATTATATGATATAAAAACATGAGAACATGAGAACATGTGAACTAGACATAAGAAGCATAGCAAGTGAGTGAATAAGCAAGCGAGCATATGTGAACTTGACATAAGCAAAGCAAAGTAAAAGCAAATAACCTACAAAACCTCAAACGTCAAACATACAACCAAGCAACCAAGCAGCATGAGAGGAATAAAAGAATAAGAAGAATAATAGTAAAGAGTATTTGTTATTTAACACTCGTACACAATATGATCACATCGTTAACATAAAATTCAAGATGAATTATAAATTGAAATGAAAATAAAAATAAACCAAGGATGTGGGACGTAAAGTAAAAGATGCCAGACAATAGCAGATAGCAAACATAGAATGCCACTAATTATTGTCAGTAGTAAAAGGTAAAAGGTAAAGTATAAAATAATTTTTAACAAAAAATACAACCGACTTCGAAATGCACTAAAAAGTATGAAATAATTTCTACTTAATTTATACAAATACCCAACACCTATTAATAAAACCTATTTACTCGTTAAATAGTATACTAAATACATTTCAACCTTTTCGGAGGCGGCGCAAAATTAAAAACTTTTCTTCTACTAGGAAGATTCAGGCGTCGACAACCTATCAAATCATTATTGGCAGCATCGTATATTCGGGTATTTTTAATATTGCGCCGCCTCCGAAAAGGTTGAAATGTATTTAGTATACTATTTAACGAGTAAATAGGTTTTATTAATAGGTGTTGGGTATTTGTATAAATGAAGTAGAAATTATTTCATACTTTTTAGTGCATTTCGAAGTCGGTTGTATTTTTTGTTAAAAATTATTTTATTTCACACTTTTTAGTGGAACGAGCAGTATTTGTAGGATGCCGTAAGGTGGTTTACCGTTCTTATTGGTTAATTGCAATAACGATAGTTTTTAACGATAACAAGTTCCATACAAGTTATCACAATAGTTATTAACAATAACAAATTGCATAAATTTTTGCAAGTGAAATATCGCGGAAATATCTCATTAGATGTGAAAGGTTTCATCGCAATCGGCACATGCCTTGCAGAGTACCCATGTATATAAGAAACAGTAGAGAATCGGCGACTGCATGTTGACTCATACACCAGTAGAGACACGTAGGCATACGTAGAATTCAATGTAGTAGTAACAATAGTTTTTCACGAATATCTCGCATACTAAAACTTTCCGATAATTATGCATAATGAAAAAGTTGTTCAGAATCATGTCCCCGAAAACATATTAATAGGTCATTGATATCGTCCAATCTTTACATTAAAAACTTCCTGTATTTTGCAATAACAATGAAAAAATGAAAACTTTTTTTTCAATGGGACCAACCGGAAGACATACCCTACAAGATGTAAAAGGTTTCGTTCCGATTGGTACATCCATCTCGGAGTAATCGGTGAACACACACACAAAAAAAAAGAAAAATACATACTGATCGAATTGAGTAACCTCCTCCTTTTCGAAGTCGGTTAATAAAATACAGAGTATGACCAGAAACAGCAGGTTCTAATGCAAAGTAGGCACACGCATCACTTCAAAATGAAAAGACAAGACACAAAATCACCACAATAGAAAGGGTACGCCATATATGCGCAGTATAATAATAGTGCATGCATGACAGGAAGTTCCTGATAATCATCTGTTAAAACTATCGTGGTGACTGAAAGAAAACTACCAATAATAAGTAGTAAACAGTAAACTGAGAGCTTGCATGAAGCGCTTAAACCAGCGAAATTGAGAATCTCTCCTGAAAGGCCAAGATAACCAAGATAATGTAGATGAAGGTCAATTAGGATTATTTAACTAGTAGACTATGTCACGTGTCACCAGGCAACCCTACAAAGAAAAGACGCACTTGGTAATGATTAACATAAGATTGACATAAGATTGAGCAGGCCAATTGATGACGTTATCACCAACATCAAATATAATACATAATACATTCCTATCACATCAGTTTATGGGGAAAGTACCATATTTCAGAGAAGATCACTGGGAATAAGTAGAAGATGAAAATAAAATGAAGAAAATAAATATATGGTGAGCATAATGCAGCACTACCAATTGAAATTGAAATTATTGTCTGAAATTGTTGAAGTTGCTCAAACTTGTTTGCAGGAACATTCTACACAGCCACGACCTCGAACGCGATTACCAAGCAAAGATGGTGGAGAAGCAAAATGATCAGATGGAGGCAATGAACCATAAATAGGGGACTTATAGTAGTCGTCAGACCAAAAGACAATAAAATAAGGCAGCGACAGGTGTGACACAAATAAAATAATCAAGTGAGAGTAGACAGCCATTACAAGAATGGAATGGAAATGTAAAGAGAAGAATGAAGGAAGAACAAGGATAAAGGAAGAAAAGAAAGATCAGTATCGAGTGATAATGAAATCAAGGCAAAGTATAGGTGAAATAAAATCATTGAAGTGTATAAATACTGACATCATTAACAGGAACCGTATACCCTCACGACCACTATAGTTCCTGAAAGGAACAGAAGAACAAACAGAGCATTGTAGCAGTCCAGGGGAATTAGTCAGAAATGGCTCAGATCAAATCAAATCAATGTAACTTTATATAATTTAAACAATCAAATCAAATGAATGGATGAATAGTAAACAGAATGAATAAATAAACACCGAATGCGAGTGAAACAGTTAAAGATATTAAAATAAAAGGAGAAAATAGAGAGATGTAGAAAATGTACAATGTGTAGCGCATATCAGCATGACCCAAATAATGTAATAATGAAGAAGTAGATGAATAAATGAATAAATAAATGAATACAGCAATGAGTTATATTCTGACCATAAAGATTATTATATCAATAAAATACTTTCAATAAATTACAAAAAATCACAATGACCGAAACCAAGATAGAAATAAAATGCAACGAAATGTAACGATAGCGGAGAACATCGCGGTAACTCGGTAAACAAAGTACGCGGCACTATCCGTTGATTAAAAATTAGAAATTAGAAATTAGAAATTAGAAATTAGAAATTAGAAATTATTAGAAATTATAAATTATCCCTGGTTGGTAACCATCCGCGGCATGAGCAAACAAATATTACCGGCCACAAGCATTCTACCTACCATATAATACTCGGCCGTTCGCTCCATAACGGTTATCGACAGACAAATTATCTGCCGCGCAGTGGTTGCCCACCACGCGCCAGTTGCCCGTTACCCGTTAGACAGTTACCGACTATAGAACCGTCCATCGTGCAGCCGCGCAATCCTAGGAAACCATACTTACCATCAGACTTACCATCAAAGATAAGTCCGATATACAACGCTATTCGCGAAAGGTAAAGGTAATTATACTGAAAGTAGAGGTAACAAATAAAACTTCTAGACGGGCCGAGGTCAAGAATAAATTTATTAATAAGTAAATCAAAGCTACGATTATCATTATTATGTAAATCATTTATGTTGTAAATAAAATGAACTAAAATATATAGATATAAATATGAATATAAATATAAACATAAATACGAATACAGACTATAAAGAAAGTAAACCTAGCATAAAGCTAGATTAATAAAAATTATGAAATAAATCGACCCGTGCAAAACCCGCAGATTGCGCGGAGTGCAGGACACCCTGTGCTAGCACATTGTCGTGGCGCAGAAAACAAATTACAAATTGTGAAAATGCACCAAAAACGAAGAACCGCCAAGGAAAGAGAGGCCGAGTAAATAAATAAGCTAAATGAAACAAATAACATAAGACACTTAACCAAATAAATCAAGATGGAAATCAAAATTAAAATCGAGATCAGAATAAAATAAAGATCAACAACGCACGTAGCAACGAATGTGATCGGGTAAATCACATACAACCAATTAAGCACGCCATTAAATATTATTGACTAATACTAATTAGCGGGATGATAAAGTAAAATAAAATAAAATAAAATAAAATAAAATGAATCAAATCAAAATAAGGGATCAAGAAAAGAAAATGGGAAAGGGAAGGTGTAAACTGCAGGCCGTAAAGTGTAATGTGCAAGCAAAATAACCAGCACAATACACTGTGGTATAAAAGAAAAGAAAATAAAGAATGGGATACCGCGAAGGTATAGCATAGATACAGTGAAGTGAATTTCAAAATAATATAACCAACATAACCATAGATAATATAAACCATAGGATAGACAACCATAGAATAGACACCTTCAAAGATGTCGGGTGACAGAATTTAAAGAGATATAACCTTAACCCTAACCCCTAATGTGTCAAAACATGGATTGTCAACAGAAAGCAAGAACAGTGTAAGAAGACTCGTTAAGAATGGGAACAAGAACATGATTACCTACTAAAAAACCTGATAGTCAATTCAAAAAAGGAAACAAGCAAGGTAAGATAATAAAAATTGTAACAGCGCACCATAAAATAAACAGGAATAGCACAACTTAATAACATGCATATTAATTCCCACAGAAAAGCACACTGTCACCCTGTTATGACAGAACTATACAATACCAATACCAGAGAGAGACATCATGAATTAATTGAATTAAAGAATATCAAAGAAGAATCAGAATATCCAAGGATATATAACAGGCGACAAATCAAGAAGGCGACAATGAAATAAAATAAAATAAAATAATGATATACAGTGATAACGTGGCACAAATAAATTAAAATATAAAAAAAAAATATAAGCATATTGAATATAGAATAACTGCATCAAAGCAAACCATAAATATATTAATTCAATCTACAACACTTTGTACCACCATGGACATAAAATTAAACTAAAATTAAACTAAATCATAACGACAACTTTAATTCAATTTAATTCAGAATGAATAAATAAACAATGACAAATTAAGAGAATGAATGACTGATCAAGAGAATGAATGACTGATCAGTGGAGTCACTAATTCAAAATTAAAGAATAAAGTAATCAGGAAAGTGTAAAGTACAAAGTGAAAGCCGTGGCCAGCATAATGTGAATAATGTAAAGTAAAGTAACGCAGTGCAATATAATGCAAATGTAACGTAATATAACATAAAACAAATGAAATATAATGAAATATAATGAAAAGAATACAAAATACAAAAAGTGGGCTCACTAAAATATAACCATAAAGATTATTGGCTAAACACTCCATTCCCCTACACAAGTAGCTTATAAGTTAAATTGTAATGGTAGATAGTGAATAATAAATGATCATGTCAATGCAAGTGCAAGAAAGAACCGATTATTGCATGACGTTTCAAAATAAAGTGAGCAAACAGCAAATAAATTAAATAAATCAAATCAAATGTAAACTGCGTAGTTCAATCAACACTATGCCACTGTACAGGGTAAGAATAAATAAATAACTAAACAAGTAAAGTATTAAACTGACACTTAAATGGCGAATTAACAGGAACCACGCACCTCAGAGCACCTGAATAGACCAAACCATTCATCATCACGGAAAATAATAAATTAGGATAAATTAAATCAGATTGACCCACTAACCCCAGCTGATCAGAGTGAATGAATGGATGAACAACGCATAATGACAGAGTAGATGAATGAATGAATGGATCAAAGAAGGAAGAGAGAAACAATAGAATACCAGCAAGTACAGGTAAGTTAAAGTTGAGTAGACCGTAGTAAAGTAAAATTCAGGAATTCAGGAATTCAGGAATGCAGGAATGAGATAACAAATGACAAATGGCAATTATTTACAGAAACACAATCCCAACGTGTCAAAGCAGTGTCAAGACCAACATGCAGAGACTCGTTAAGGGACAGATATCGAATAAGAGAGCTGAATTGCAACTGTAAGGAAAAAGAAGAAACCAAGGAAGAAACAAGGTAAGGTAGTTACAACAGACTACAAAACAACAAGATGAACCACACTGGTGACATGAATATTAAACCTAACTTTACAGAAACAACCCATTGTCATGGAAGAGCAACAGCAACATTGTGACCAAAGAGAGACGTCGTGGATAAATTGAACCAAAGAATATCAAAAGAGGATCAGAATGTCCAGCATGTCCAACAAATATCAAAATGCACAAGCAGATCAAGATCAAATCAAGATCCAGGAACCAAATCAAGAAGCGATAAGCGATAATGAAATACAGTAAATAACAATAACAGTGGCAATGTGGCACAAATAAATTAAGATGCATAAATATAAGTATGTTAGAAATAGTATAAAAAATAACCGCATGTAAACGGGTCATAACTGTATTAATACAATCCACAGAATTCTGCACCATCATGAGTTAAATTAAAATAACTAAATCATAACAGCTGCTTTAATTCAATTCAACCCCAAATGAATGAACAATGACAGAATGAAAGAATGAGCAGCCAAACAATGTAGTGATCAATCAAGATACCAAGGAAGCTAGATAAAGTAAATAGTTAAATAGCTACAAGTATAAAGTGAAGGTAGTAGCAAACATAATGTTAATAATGTAGTCTCGTAATATAATAATAATAATAATAATATAATGTAAAACAAAATGAAATATACTAAAGTAGAATACAAAATACAAAATACGAGAAGTGAATTCAGTAAAATATAATACAACCATACAGATTACTAGCTGTAGCACTCCATTCCCTCACCAAGATAGCTTATAAGTTAAATACAAATCATAGATGGCAAATGGAAAATGATAACCGATGAATGATTATGTCAAAATAAATGGCTAAAGCGACAATAATTAAATTAAATATAAAGCACGTAGTTCAATAAACACTACACCAGCATATAGACTGGATAAATAAATAAATGAATAAGTAAGTAAAGGATACTCAAATAACAGGCTTGCAGTAAAATCACACCCAATCAAGGCGTTCAGACAGAACCACTCATCATCACAGAGAGCAACAATTAAAATAAAATAAAGTAAAACAAATCATAAATCATATCCATCAGCTCCATCAGCTTTAATTGATCAGAGTTGAGCAGAATGAGTGAGTGAGTGAATGAATAATGAATAAATGAATGAATGAAATGATTCAGAAGGTTAAAGATTAAGGAAATAAGGAAATAAGGAAGGTAAGGTGCGGGTGGGAACAAGAAGCAAGAATGTATAAGACCGAATGAAGGGAGAATGGAAAAATGAACGACTGAACAGTGAAGTAACAACTGAAAATATCAGGGAGGAATGAGATAGAAAGTAAGCAATAAGGCATGACGCATTTATACCCTTATAACGTTAATATTAATGCCACACATATCGATCACGGTTCCCTTTACCAATACGAAAAGGGAGCCATCCCAGACAGCACAGTGTCAGTGCATGACATACGTGCAATCCTGTCATGGTCAAGCCTCCCATCAGGGGCCCTCCACAAGTACCCGTATTGTTTGTAAACTCCTCGTGGACACTTCAGTCCCGTAACACGTGCAGCCAGAAGAATGAAGGGCATGTGCGCACCAACTCACAAATTCCTGATCATCAGCAAGACTGGGCCATGCGTACCCAAAAGAAATAGATGTCCATAAACATCCTCTACAATCTCTCGTCACGAGGCAGCGTCGCCAGTCCAAGGCAGACAGCCCAGTTAAACAAGGCAAGACGAACAAAGCGACCTATCGATAGGGATGAGTGAAATACTGCCCGCACGACATAGCCAACGGCCGGAGCCCGTACGGTCACCAGTCAAGTACCGGGGTGACCGTAAATCAAGAGACACTGAATACTGAAATAACAAAAAGCAAAACATCGCCACACCCAGCAACTAAAGTTACCGGCCTAACAGCAATAAATTAGCGTTCGACAGAAATCCTAATAGCAAGATAAGGGTATGACCAAGCATAAGTAGCAAAATAAAATATTTCAAAATTGAAAATAACACATAAGTGTCTATCTGCATTGCGAGATTACATTAATAGTCATAATAACATAATCGGAGGCAGAGGGCCTATATAAGTGGTATGCAGTACAATCTAATTGCAGAAAAAATAGTAGTACTGAACTCGTCAAGGAGGAGGGGGGAGAGAAGTAGTTGACCCAACAGCGGGAGGGACAGGAAAGGCAGATGTAAATTAGTGCATCCTGGTGCGCGTAATTATTGCACAAATTACAGCACACGCCTTCGCGTTGCTACAACCCTTGAAACGTGAATAAAATAGGGGGATAGAGGGTGGAGTAATAACAATCCATCTCAGCCAAGCAGGTCGCCTGCAATCGTTAAACCAGGCCAGTCAATCGGTACATTGAACTAGTACTGGTAACACTTAAAATAAGGGGAGGGAAATAAACAAGGGACTGCAAAACAAAATATGGGAACCAAGTAGCATAATCTCGCGGAACCGTGCCCGGTGACCGCGCAATTCACATATGATACTGTTGTGCACGCGGCTAAAGCCGATTATCATGCCATCATACAAAAGGGACAATAAGGTAGATCCATCAAATCAAGCTGGAATAAGTCAATTAATTCAATTAAGTTGCATCATCAAATCATGATCAAGACCAAAGTCAGAATTCAATCACCATGGAATAGAGTAACGTATAGTAGAATGATCAATAAAATGATCGAAGTAGTAGTGGTCGAAATCGAAATGCACTCCATCAAACCAAGATGACACTAAAAAACAAATCCAGGATCTAGATCGGATCAACCGAAATTAAAATGAAACCTAAACCTAATCGAAGTCAATCACGCTTCCACTCGAACTGAAGTAAAATAAATAATAGGAGCCAGGGTCGAAATCCAAACGAAGCCGGAATCAGAATCGAGATAAGAACCGAAACTGAAACCGAACCGTAAATAGAAATCGAGACCGAGATCAAGACCGAGGTCAGAACCAGGATCAGGATCAAGATCAAAATTGAAATAGCGCGAGTAATGCCAAAACACCCGTGCATGACCACATAGGATTATTATTAAAGCAGGTCATTAACCAACGCATATGAAGCGTATAAGATAAGTATAGGCAGAAGCATAAGCACACTTACAGCAAGAAAGAATCCAATATTAATACGTAACGTTACAATTTAGTTGTACAATTACCGGCCCCAGAATCCGGAAATTACAAATTCGTAATTAACCTCGCCAAAATTTGTTCGCGAGATTCAAGACAATGATCCTGAGGTTTTAAATCCAAAGCATTGCAATTAAAGATTGAAAAGGATTAAATAAGCTAAACTACCTAATTTACCGGAAACGTTATTAGCACATATTTGATATTAAATGTCATATAATAATAAACAAGACAAGTAGAAACAAGGGAAGTGAAACTTCGCAATTATGGATTATAATTGCGTAGAGAACGAATTTGTCAATTAGGTTGTCAGACAGAGTGCCATTCCCCGATGAACAGCCCGATAGTTTACACAAAGCCGGCCCGCGCACAGCTGCAGCACAACTGCGTCACGTGCAGTATAGGGAGACGGAATAGAATAAACCGATGAATCGAGAGCTGGGACAAAACCATATTGAATTTAAATCCTCAAACTAGTATAAATTCAGGTAATAGAGACGGAATCAGAGCATAATCAAACTCGGAACCGACTTCAAGATCGAGATCCAGGTAAAACCGCAGTCGGAATATGATCAAAATTGAAATCGAAATCAGAATCGAACCTGTAATTGCGGATAAAATAAGAATTAAATCAACCAAAGCCATAATAAACCGAAATTCAAACCAAGTCAAAATCAAAATCAAAATCAAAATCAAAATCAAAATCAAAATCAAAATCAAAATCAAAATCAAAATCAAAATCAAAATCAAAATCAAAATCAAAATCAAAATCAAAATCAAAATCAAAATCAAAATCAAAATCAAAATCAAAATCAAAATCAAAATCAAAATCAAAATCAAAATCAAAATCAAAATCAAAATCAAAATCAAAATCAAAATCAAAATCAAAATCAAAATCAAAATCAAAATCAAAATCAAAATCAAAATCAAAATCAAAATCAAAATCAAA
>NW_025791135.1:1388306-1485806 GCF_907164935.1 Osmia bicornis bicornis | reverse complement strand
GTAAATAGTTGACCCTATGTTTATTGGCTTAATAAATGATTCGATAAGAGGACAGGAAACACTATACCATCAAGGAGAGGAGAGGTTTGTTTGAATAGGTTAAGTTAACCAGCACTTACCCAGATTTCAAGACAACGTCCGGACGTCCCGTAAAACTATCCACATATAGCCTACCAAGAGTGTAACCAGGGACACCTTATCCTAAATACCGATTTATCGACCGAAGGAAGTAGTTACAAGTTACAAGTGCAAGGTGTACAATTGACCACTACATGACAATACCTTAATCTTATAAACATACATTCCCAAACATGCAGGTACTCACCCTTACATGCGTGAACAAGATCAATCGAGTAAAGACGAGGAAGCTAGTAAATAACAGATAGCATCCAAGCGTAATGGGCTGATCGTCCGTACGTAGAGGAAAGACTGCCGTAGTAATTTCGATTCTCAAAAGCAGGACAGCCTTGTATCAAAACACCAATACACTAAATAGGATGATTATAAATAGTCCGAGTAGAAGAGAAGTCGTATAGAGTCAGCATGGCGAACATTAAGCCATTAGGGAGATCACGCGTTGCCTAAGAGGCAAGCAGTTCCAGAGCCCACTCTCAACGCTTACCTAGGAAGACACAGTTAAGGGTATGACGATCGAGCATGTGAATATCATATGTTTGTTCTGGATATCATGTGTTCAAGCTTATGAGGAGAGAGAGTGGTTTATTACCTGGTGTGGAAGTTAAGGAAAGAAAATCAGAATGGTATGTATAGTATAGGACAGACATATCTCGTGATCAGTATAAATCACAAGTAAAGTGAAAAGGTGCCATAAAAGTTTGTAAATGAAATTTAGTGCTTTATGTTGGATTAAGGAAGGTTCTGAAGTCAAAATCCAGAACCGAGACAACTCCAAGATTTCAAAATCAAGTAGGCGTAGGACAACAATAGCAAGTAACAGCAAGCATCATATATAAAGTGGGTGCCGCTGTGAATACAAAAAAAAAAAAAAAAAAAATACAGTATACCAGCATATTGGGAGGCAGCCGAGAGTCATCCGGCAGTCGTAGCCGCAAAAATATACTGCCGTTACCGTAGCATCTGAACCCTGCACCTTGTACCACGTAGCCGACAACCAGTCTGACGGCAAGGGGCAAAATAGACAGTCAATTAACTTTGTAGTGCTTGGAATCACTCAGCGAAGCGCGTGTATCGATAAAATATCTAAGATTTTAATATTAATCAATATTCATCATGTCAGTAAAACGAGGGTGTCGGCAGACCGATACAGGCAACCAAAGACTAGTATCTGGAGCAACAACAACATCATAATGAAGGTGGGGTAATTGTACAATCAATTAATTAGTCAATTTCGTCTTCCAGATCAAGATCGAGTATCATGATTATGCAACCATTGCAAGGATAGGGTCGCAGGAAAGTTAATCCAGCCATTATCACGACGGTAAGACCATTAAGGAAGCTAAAGAAGTTACAGAAATCAATGAGAGTGAGATGCAATTATCAATTTAGAATAAGTGTATCGTGCATCAATAATAAAACATAAAGTCAAGAAGCGCGAGTAGTACATATATATACAACCCAACTCCAACCCTCAATTCCCAATCATACAGTTGAAGTGAATCGGATCAAGCGTCAGTCGAGGCATGCCGCAATCAACTCGAGCGACTCAATCCATAGCACCCGTTAATGAATGCGACGGTAATACTGCAGGGTGCCGAGTGTAAAGGGGTAAGCTTGCTTATAATTAGATGATGTTGATGAGCATTCCATTAATTAATAGAGTTGTAAGGATGGAAGATTCAAGTCCCGCTTACGCAGCATTCACCGCTCGCCACTCGCCACGCCCAACTCTCCCACCATAACCCGAGGCGAGCGCAACAACCAATCACATGCCGAGAAGAAACGCACTATACCGTTCATCCATCTTGCAAAGCTAGCAGTTCTATTCTCATTGAGCAATCGCAAGAGAACACTCGTCAGCATTTGTCAGACATACATCAAATTGATTCATACTGCATAACCCTGGATTCACATCAAGTAAGTATACATATTGCCAATCATTGATCAATAACGAATAATGCAACCATATTAAGCAACGAATACACACCCATTGTGTTCCTAACATCCTACAACAATCTAACCCCATCGTAGTGAAAATTATTATTCGTACAGGCAGATTAAATACTAGTGAAAATAATCCCCTAATCCTAAAACAAAATACTTATATACTCACGCTGCACAGGAGCTACAGGGGAGATACTAGGAACCGGGAAGAAAGGACCTAGGAAAGAAGAAGAAGAAGAAGCAGAAGAGACAGGGAAGAAAGCGCACAGCAAAATTTTTAAATTCTTGTCCCATACCAGGTAAGGTACAGAGTTGCTTAGTTAAAATAAGAATAATCTCCTATATGTAATTAACATAGTTAACATAGTTAATAAGCACAAATCATACAAGAAAAGCATGATGAATATAATATAATAATATAGTATGAATGACTCATATCGCCAGTCAGACTAATATCGCAAACTTAATATCGCAATTCGATTAACAGGAAGCAGCGAGTAGCGATGTCTGCCTTCACAATCCTGCAGGTAAACCTAAATCACTGCCGGGCAGCGCAGGATATCCTATGGCAGGCCGTACATGATTATCGTGCCGATATTGTAGTGATCAGTGAGCCACATCGCCCCCTGCCAGAATGGCACACTGATCCAAGCGGGACCCTAAGCGTTTGGCATGTGCAACGACCACCGCCATCAGCTGAACTGGGTATGGTACGTAGGATACACACCTCCGACGGCTGCATCGGTCTAGAAACCCGCGACTTTGTAATACTAGGCTGCTACTTTTCCCCCTCCCTAACCATGGCCACATACGAAGGTCAATTAGATGGCTTAGCAGCCGGAATCGCGTCGTCACGCAAGCCCACGATAATATCCGGAGATTTCAACGCGCGTTCGGTACAATGGGGTTCGGATCGTACCGATGCACGCGGACATCGGTTGCTTCGTGTCTGCGAGCAGACAGGTCTAGTACCCATAAATAGTACGGGAGGCCCCTCATTTGTCAGAAATAATCAGCAATCACGGATTGATGCATTAGCGTGCAGTCGTACATTAAAATCTCGCCTAAGGGACTCATTTGTGTCAAGAAAATACACCGGTTCCGACCATAATTATTTAGTACATCGCTTTGCCGCCACAAGCACCTTTGAGTCCTCCTCAATGAATTCCGCCTGGAATACCCAGTACGGTCCTCCCGACAAAGAAGCGTGGATTTCAATAATTAAGAGCAATTTATCCCTTCCACCAGAAACTGAACTCTGGATTCGTGAACAGCCCATTTTCGTGTTTAATCATACTGATAGTATAGACGCCATAGCAGAACTAGAATCGTGGTATGCAACGGCGCGAATACCAAAATCGAACAATTCCACCAGAAAGCGAAGATACGTGGCCTGGTGGAGCAAGGAAATATCAAAACTAAGATTGAACGCCGCGAGATCGCAAGCAAAATGGCGTCGTACCGTTACCCGCATGTCGAACAACAGTAACAATAAATTAATCAATCCAGAACATCCTTTACACCAAAACATGGTATCCGATCGTCGCACATTGATCAAGGCAATCCGCCAAGGCAAAGATGCCTCGTGGACCGAGATGATAAATGAAGTAGCTCGCGATCCATGGGGAAAACCTTATAAGAGAGTAATGAACCGACTAAAGGGAAAGACCCCACTAATGCGTTTAAACGAGACTGAGTTCAGATCCGCCGTGTCCCAGTTATTCGTAACTGATCCCCCCGTACCACCCACGGTCGCAATAGCACATTCAGCTACCACACCACCACCCACCCCCACAACCCATAGTGCCAGACCAGCCAGCGGGCCAATCCGTACCCCAACCGCCCAAAGCCGATCACTTAGTCCCCAGCCCGGCCCCAGCTGGTACAACCCAGACCCGCCCGCCTTCGCAGGCTTACCCGCCCCTCATTCAGCAAACCAACCGGAGGCAACCGCTAATTCAAGCCCCAGCCAACAATTCATGAGACCGCTTCCCGACGCAATCCAAGATCCGCGTATACCTTTCCCATTCAGCGCCCGCGATGCAGCCGAAGCCCTTGCCAAGGTATCCCGAGGGAAAGCACCCGGCCGCGACGGAATAACCGGAGAGGCCCTTCGCCCCATATTGAAATTGGCCCCTGAATGGATACGCGATTTATTTAACGCATGCTATCGGCTAGGATATTTCCCAAATTCCTGGAAGGTTGGTCGATTGGTCCTCATACCCAAGCCCGGGAAGCCCTTTAATTCATATTCAGATCTACGTCCCCTCTGCATGCTGTCAAATCTCGGCAAAGGTTTTGAATATGCCCTACGCGAACTTCTAGAAGAGGCTGTTAAAAATTCCGGAGATTTATCCCCTCGGCAATTCGGCTTTCGCAAAAAGCGATCAACTATGCAAGCCATGAAAGTAGTAATTACCGAATGGGACCGCGCTCGTAATTTTGGAAATCATTGCCTACTGATAGGTTTAGATGTAAAAAACGCATTTAATACTGTCCGTTGGGAAAATATTATATTAGCAGCACGTCGTCGCAACTTCCCTCCCCTGCTAATAGCAATGTTGCAAAATTACCTCAGCCACCGATTCATAGGTACCACCATGCCAGATGGCACATGGATAGAGCAGGAAGTTTTCGCTGGTGTCCCGCAGGGATCAGTTCTAGGGCCCTTCCTGTGGAACTTAGCTTACGATTCGATACTAGAAGTTGCATTACCTCGTAACGTGACTACCGTCGCATTCGCGGATGACCTTGCTCTAATAATTATAGCAACCTTAAACACAATACGCGAAATAGCCGAAGAGGCACTCCGCAGGCTCGGTGCATGGTACCTCCAAAACGGCTTGACCCTAGCAACTCATAAGACCGAGGCCATCCTCCTGACCGGCCGCAGAATACCCGCCGGTCTGCTCCTACAACACGAATCGTCCGTGATAAAGACCATCTCCTCAATGCGATACCTAGGCGTGTTATTCAATAACAACCGAACATTCCGTAGCCATTTGACAAGGGTTACTGATAAAGCCACAAAAGTAGCCCAACATTTATCGTGGCTTTTACCAAACCTTCGCGGAGGGGGATATAGTCCTCGCATACTATATTATCGCGTTATGGAATCGATCGTGCTATACGCCGCCCCGGTATGGCACGAGGCCTTGAAATATGAAAATATGACACGTCTTCTTATGTCAACCCAAAGACTCGGCTTAATACGCGTTGCCCGTTCGTATTGAACTGCATCGCACGATGCCCTGACAGTCATAACCGGCTGTCTGCCCTGGCACCTGGTTGTACACGTGCGTAGCAGATTGTTTGGTTTTGAAGCCGAAACTGTAGACGAACATAACGAGTATGTAGCGGCCGTGAAAAGAGAAACTTATGCCACCTGGCAACACCACTGGAACAATGCACGTCATGGCGCATGGACTCGCCGCTTAATCCCCAATATAGAGAAGTGGGTAAAAGGAGGCGGACCATTACATCTGAACTATTACTTGACCCAAGTTCTAACTAACCACGGGTGTTTTTCCTCATTTCTATATTGGATCAAACGCAACGGCACCCCGTATTGCTGGTTCTGCAACCCCCCTGTAATTGACGATGCAGAGCACACCGTGTTTTATTGTGAGCGATGGGCCGCCGAACGCACGCGCATGATCATAGAAGTAGGAGTATTATACCCTGAAACTTTAGTAGACTGTATTCTAGACGAAAACAGGCGAACCCCGTTATTAACGTATTTAGCTGACATTTTGAAAAAGAAGGAGAGTATAGGTCGCGCACGAGAACTAGGTAACCTTGTACCACCCCGTCGTCGAGTCCGCCGCAGACAGGCATAACTTATCCTAGTATCTAGAGAAGACCAAATTTAAGCCCATCATCTCCCTCTTTGTTGAATTCCCAGCGCCATTCAACCATTAAGTCAACTAATTCAACGTACCAGAAAAGTCGAACGAGGCCCCCCATATCCAGTCCTCAACCCTGCTAAAATTCTACCAACCGCAATGATACCAAATATTACTACCAACACATGGTTGAAAAATGTTTGAAAAATGAATAAATGAATGAATGAGAGAGAAAAGCTACCTCTGTAATCATAACAATTAGTAATAAATACGAATACAAACATTACCTAACTTGTCACAGAATTATTTACATTCCTGGGCTTCCAAATCCATAATCTACAATCAATACCATCACCAACACCGAATTGCACGAGTAATCTGCCTCACAACCAGGAGTTAGTCCTTGAGAGGGTTCAAGATAAGGTAAGATCCCAGGTAAGATGGGCAATATCTATTAATTAATTAGTAATCTATCAAATATTCAGACCATAAACGTATGGCAAATGGACGACCAGCCACTCAGTAGAACAACAGGAACAATCAAGAGAATTGTGGAGTACCAAAATCCTCCATATCAAAACGGGCAAGGCAGCGAAACCAATAATTATAATAAATTGAGTAATATTCCATCACACGAAGCGTAAATTAGTTACTAAGTTAATTAAAGTAAATCGCATTGATCAAACTAGGTAAGCAAGAATAAATAGCAGACAGCACATGGCCGTGTTGAGTAACAAGATGGACAAATAGGCAAAAAGAAGAAGCTTCCAAGAGGGCAAACTTCGACAACATCTCAGGTATACAGCAAGGGATAAAAGAATAGAACAAATAGTAAATAGTAAATAGTAAATAGTAAATTAATAAATTATTGAGAATTAGAATAAGAATAACATACATAGCAGAATAGTAGGAGAAATTACATTGTAACAGCCCGCAAAACCGCGTGCAACAAGAGAGAGAAATCCTTAAATGCACCAATTCAAATTTAAAGGGAAAGAACAACCTGTGATTAAAAACAATGTGAGCAATATGGAGCGTTAACCCTAATCATTATCTCAATCACACCACCCTCCCAATAAGTCAACGTGACAATACCTCAACAAACAGCAGCAAGACTTAAGCCAAGAGCCAAAGCATCTCAATTACACTAATATTTTCCGCCAACGCATTCCCCAATCAAGCCAGCTCAATAGATAAAAGGATGGCAGAATTACCCGAATCCAGCAAGCAGTGCATGTGGATCACCTACCAGGAAAACGCATTAATTTACCAGGGAATAACAAGTACAACCATCAACTAAAACATAATGAATGAAGCAGAAGCAGAACGCAGAGCTACAATAGTACAATAATAAGTGAATGAGTGAAAACATACAATCACGGTCCGCCGGATAATAAATGTACCAAAGAATTTTATGAGTTAAAGTTAAGTAGATCCCCAAAATAATCCATAAATGTGATATTGTTCAACAACCCCCAAATGACACCTAAGTGATGGTAATAAGGGATAGTGAGGACAATCAGGGCACAATATATAACGTAAACCAGTATAATGTAGTATAGCAATATAAGTATAATATGGATACATAAATGTGATATAAAATATAATAAAATCATAGTAGTGTAAGATACAGTACAAGATATAAGAATAGTGGCATAACAAAATAAAATATGGTAGTAGTTCAATATAACAATGAAACACGATATATCATGGTATGATAAGGTATGATTAAATATAGAATGTAAAAGGCAAATGTAACATTAATAATCATAACAATAAGATATAATAAACAAGTTAATGACAAACGATATTAAGACAGAGAAAAACGATACCGCGGCATAACATATAAACCGCAGTCAGTCAAGTCAGTGCAATGCAAATCAGCCAGTCAACTCAGCCATTTAATAATTAATTAAACATCCGCTGATTATCGAAACGACCTCGCAGCGCATCGCCGTTGCCAAGATTTCCCCCTAGGATCAACTCGCCTTCCAGCTGTTCCTTCACCACGCATAGAAACCGCAGAGGTTGTCAGGGTTCTTTCATCATAATCACGCTCATCGTTATCGTTCTTATTCTTCCCCCACGCTTCATCACAACGCCTAATACGCGCGACACTCCATCCAACCCGCAAACCATTCAGCCCGGAAACTCGCTGCGACAGGGTTTCTTCACATAGGAATTTAACACGGAGGCTGCCATCACGGTCGAGTCCGGAGCTCACGGATCGGATAACCGTGTTACCATCGTTTTTAACACCCACCGCACTTCTGACAACGCTCAGCACCTCCTCAGCCCCCAGGGTTGAGTCAACTTCCAGGATTTCCATTTCCACGAATTTATATTTAAAGGAAGCCTTCCAGCCACGGCCAAGTCTAGTTTCAATTCTATTGATAAATTCCAAAGCCAGATGCCTCTTACCAGCTGCAAAGGTGAATAAGATCGTTCCGTCATTAGCCCGACGAATAGCTTCCACACTGTTTTCGCCAATATAGATACCAGCATTGATCTTAATTGTACGCACAGTCTCGACATACCCGTACCCTTTTACTTTGCAAGCAACCCGCACCACAGACTTGCGTTCAGTCTCTAAAATCCCATTGCCCTCTACCACGATTTCCTGTGGCACTTCCATCTGGATGGGCTCTGTCAATCCTGCATCCCTATTTCCATACCCCTCACGCATTACATTAGCATTGGCATTGACATTGACCGCGCCATCCACATTAATACTACCACCAAAATTATCATTCTTATCAGCATTATCATTCCCATCAGCATCATTATCACAGTCATCACCATCATTATCGCCACCCTCATTTACCCCATTCTCATCTTCATTCTCACCCTCATTCATCCCTTTTGTAACAATATTATAATTGTTATAATTGTTTTTCTTTTGATTTTGATTCAAGCTTTTACCAGTCGCGCCACCAACGCGGGCACGTCCATAGCCACATCCAAACTCATGACCGCGATCTAATCCACCGTCAACCGGATTGTTTGTTGCGCACGCAAAATTGGTACCACCCGTACCACTAACAGGTCCAGTACCGGCCACTATGGTAGTCGTCTTCCCTCTGATGGTCGTTGTTGCCGTTCTTGTGTTAATTAACGTCTTGACCCCTTCTTCCTTTCCATCGCCCGAGGACGTAACTCCATGTGCTGGAGGTAAATCGAAATCCTCTTCGTAATCTTCATCCAAGATTTCGATAAATGCGACAGGGGGTCTGTCTAACAGTACCGGAGGACCCGCAGGGTCTACAGCAGCTCTCGGCAGGTTGCGAGCCTTAGCCGTCCTTGACCCTACCGGAACCTGCGCAGCTCCAGATGTTCCTGCCGCTGCAAGACCCCACACAGGCCCCCACATAGATGGCTTTGATGGTGTTGGTACTATCGCGGGCGCAGCAATAGATGTCGAAGCCACTCCAGTCGACGAGCATTCAGTCAATGCTTTAATCTTTCTTAATGTCGGCGCTGGCAAGGATAGCATAGGTTGGTGCTGTACTCTTCCACTTGGTCCAGCACAATTGTCAAGCCGGTTGTTGGTTAAAGCAGGCGCGGTTGCAACGGTGATGCCAGCAACGCCCTTGTCAGAGCGTGGGGGAAAGAGCACGTCGCACCTTTTGATAACCGGACCAAGAATTTTTTCCCCCCTTCTCCCCGGGTCAGCCATGCTATGAACAGCCGGAGCCGTCACCACAGGGACAGGCATAACATTCCGTGAAGGAATGACATTGTGAACCTCCTTGTTCTTTCCTTTACCTTTCTCATTTCTCCAAGTGTCACCGACCTTATGCCTTTTTGCCTCCCCTGCACCCCCATCAGCGTCTTCGTTGGTACTTATATTAGTACCGGCGCCGCGTGGCAAAGGCAATGGTAAAGGAGGAGTCGGAGAACCATGCACCATCCCAGCACCGAAGTCACTGCCACTACCGGAATCCGACCATTCAATGTCGAAGATCTCCTTGAGACCTTCAAGGTCCACTTTATTAACTTTGTCCTTTCCCGAACTTGTCATATCAAGACAGTGAGCCGCTAATTCGTACAGTAAATAGCGATAACAACAAACTTGTATAGTTAAAACCAATAAAATCAATCACGTGTCACTTTGACTAGTATTTCACGTCACACAGCCTACGCAATTGCGCAGAGTCATACACCTGTAGCACCGTTATATATGGCAGCAGGCTGATGCAAATACCACCGTAATACCAACGTAGATATACAGCGTAAATATGCAGGTACGTATCCTTTCAAACCGGAAGCAGCACTGTGTACATTGTATACAGAGTAGAGATGTCAATGTCAGTGCAGTGCAAATGTGCAAATGTTAATGTAAAATGGTGATAACGATAACGACAACCAGTCAATTACCACCGCACGACAAACACCGAGCACAAGGCAAAGGGCAATTGCAATGGCGATGGCAATGTATGACAATGTTAGAGAGTGCCCAACAATATTTCAATATACCAAATAATCACATCGAGTGCAACACTAAAAGCAACACAAGCTCACAAGAGCCGCAGGGAGAATGCACGCGACACCCCTTTCAACTGCTTGCTGCTTGCGGCCAGCGCGCGATACGCAAACGCAATACGCAAATCCCCCAACTGCCGGCTTCCCGCCCGACCATGAGTATACGAGTTCAGAAATAGAATTTTCCTACCCAAGACCACGAGTAGGCCGCACGAGCGCGGGTTCTCCTCCCCCTCCATCGCCCGCAGAATGACGATCCCCAAACCCCGCCCATTGATTGCCCATCCATCAATCATTTCTCATAACCGTAAGTAGAGCCGACTCTGCATCGGCATATCTGCAGATACAATTATGAAGAAAAATACAGCTGACGAGAAACTATGCTTGCATCAACGAGATCAGGATCAACAAGCAACAAGCAACATAAGCGACATAAACAGGAAGTAGGTGAGAATGAATAAATAAACACAACAAATCTGAATCAAATCAAGATCCCCGCAAATCTTAATCCAATAAAATAAGGAATAAAATAAAGAACAGCCCAATAAAATAGCATCAGAGTTACCTAAAAAATTTGAGAATCAAATTAAAACCATACCGGCATAAAACCAAAACCAAAATTGAAAACATGATTAGTATCGAAACAAGCATCGAAATCAAGATCAGCAACGAGACGATTAAGATTCAAACCCTAAACGAAATTAGGACAGAGGCAGGGATTGCAGTCAAGATTGTAATCGGGATCGCGATTAAACGGCTAAAATCATAATCAAGATCAAAATGGCAAACAATAAAATAGGTAATCCTAAAATATCCATGCATAGAAGTATAACAAACAGATCGAATCACGGATCGTTGACATAAAGCATAGCAAGATCAATATAGGCCTAATCCTGAGCAGCACAAAGTGAAGGTGCTTAACATGAATACTCGGAATTATTGATTCTGAATTATATTCCCAACCCTAATTGCAGAATTATGATCTCAAAATACATTTTCCAATATTAATCCGAGAATTAAACAAACCTAAAGATTTCAGCCTACAACTTTGCATCCTAGAATTGAACGATTAATAAACCAGATAGCCAGGCCCGCCAGTCGCGCGGTCACCATGTATATCATGCACCGAAAGCAGGTAAAAATAAGTAGGTAAACGATGACAATGAATTGCACATAATAATAATAGGATACTTAGACAATTAGTTAATCAGTTGTAAGTGATACAGCAAAAAGCCAGTCCTCAGCTGCCGGTAATGATGGCAACAATTTACTCAGAGCCGATACGCGTGAACCGCTACCGCCTTGAGCCAACATACAAAGTATTATGAGGGACCAAACAGATCGGAATCACAGCTTAAAGCGAACCAACTGAATTAATCAAATTAAATCATAAGTTAACTCGAGATTAGATATCAGATGTAATTAATTTTAAATAAAATCCAAACTAAAAATGAAATCTATCTTATAATAGCACGCAATCAGGGCCGAGATCGTAACCAGAACAAGAATTAACTCCAGGTCAGACTCGAGCCAAAGTAATGAATAAGTAATAAGTAAGTAATAAGCCACCCTCCAGATGTCCCCCGCAGCCACAGACCGAGCCAACCATACACCGTACCGCCCTGTATCGTGCTAGAACATCCATAAAGGAAGAAAAAAGGTCGACTCCACCCCAACCGTTTGCTGACACAATAGAGACGAAGCCTGTAAACGTGCAGTCAAAGCAGCATGGGAGACAAGAGAATCTACAATCCTGAATATAATTAGGAAGGTCTCGGAAGCGATATAACTATAGACTTTTCGCGTATGAAATATAATGCAGCTAGATTAATGAGGGCAGCGCCATGACAATTGACAAGGCCAAGCCAAAAGAAACAGAGTACGATGAGAGGAAAAAAAAAAAAAAAAAAACCTGGAGAAGGCAATCTTATAACGGCCCGTCACGCAAGGCAACCACTTGAAAAATGTGAGTATCGTCGCACAAACCGCTGCCCTTTAACTCCAGCATTAACATACATGACACCGTGCGGAAATAGGCAGAATGAACTGAGCAAGCCCAAGGCAAAAAAACTTCAATCAGGTAATACATTAATTCCTCAAGCCGGTATCAAAACAAAATGAATAACATGAATAAAATAAAACCATAATAGAAATTGGGATAACACAATATTCAGCCGGAATAATCGTAAATGGCCCGAGAGTACCGACTGGATCCACCGAGCTCACAGTTGAATGCAATGAGATCATACAGAATCGTAATACATCAAACAAATTAAAATACTAAAGCGAGGCCTAGATGTGATGGAATCAAGAATCCCAGCATTAGATGAAGTTGGTAGCGGAAGTTAAGTTATACCGAACACAATTACCGATAGGAAATAAGTAGTGGATAACGAATGAGATGTAGCAATGAAAAAGAAAGCCCAGCACGCGACCCCCGAGCGGAAGTAGGTACAAGAGCCAGAGAGCAACCAACCTCGTGATCCTGCGTGCCACATGTCAGCTCAACACAACAATAAAAACAATAAAAACAGACCTCGCTTTCACATTGTCAAAATCAAAATCGCCCACCCAAACCGCCCGTTTACCTGTTACCCGTTCACCCGTTTACCCATCCAGGATTCCCGATTCCGAAACCAATTCCCCTTCAACCGAACATGTTAAAGGCCTCTCTCAGGAGACTCCCAACAAGGGCCCCTGTAATGAGTCGCGCAGCCCATCAAAACCCCAGAGCCACCCGCAGAGCTCGCACCCCCGCGATCCCTATCAACCCCCGGTAATCAAGGGCAGCCCAT
Source organism: Osmia bicornis bicornis (assembly GCF_907164935.1). Classification (NCBI taxonomy): domain Eukaryota; kingdom Metazoa; phylum Arthropoda; class Insecta; order Hymenoptera; family Megachilidae; genus Osmia; species Osmia bicornis. Next base: position 1,472,602 of record NW_025791135.1, on the reverse strand, counting down.
CAGCAAGGGGATCGAAATCGCGTTTGGAATTAATATAGAATTGAAGTCAAAATCAAGACAACCCAAAATCAAAATCAAGGTCAAAACCATAATCATAGTCAAGATCGGATAAGCAATATTTAAATACAATACAAAAGAATAGACAGAATAGACAAGACAGGGCAGAACGAGACAAGACAAGATCAATCCAGGGACACCGCAATACGGCAAAACAGTAAGACACAAGCAAGCACGAGTCAGGCGCACCATGAGCGAAAGTAGCAAGCACCAATGCTTGGCATTATAGGTTATTGAAAATCGTTCGCAGAATATGAAATTCTGCACATTACAGATTTTACAGATTCCAGTATTTAGATCAAAATTCAGAAAATGAGAATTCGCTTTACCGGAATTGAAGACATAGTCCCTAAGACCCAAACCCGAATGTTAAACTCAAGGTTAAACAATCGGGTAACTTAGATAGTGCAGATTATTAGGCGAATAATTACCATGTTATGAAGAGACAATAAAACAGACCGGGTAAGATAAACGACGTACGTAATAAGGTGATTACAATCATTGCCAACAATCGTAAATTAGAGACCACTAATAAGTAAGTGGGTAACCAAATCGTTGTCTCGTCAACAAAAGCACATTCTCAATGAACGGCCGCGAGCAACGGCTAGCCAACACCAACCCACATTGCCGCGAGACAACCCAGCCAGCATGTAATGTTATTACGGCATTAATAAGAACTAGGTAAATTGAGACCAGCAACCAAAATGAACAAAATGAGCAGAATGAGCAAGATGACCTAAATTAACCACAGTCAAATCAGGATGCAGTTAGAATAGGCAAATGAATAATGATAAACCGAACACACTAGCAGGTGCCGTAATAACGCAGCGACTGCGAAAGTAGCACAGCTGGCCGTCCAATAAGACAGCCCTGCGCAAACCTTCCCCATATAGTTTTAAATTAGTAATTACGAGCGAAGCAATATTATTAATTCAAATTTAGAAGGACATATCGCAAATAATTCACCACCCAAGCTGAGGATCAGATCACACCAAGGCCATTAAGGACGAGTGAATGCAGATAGTCTATAGATATCATACCAGAGCCCGGCGGCCCAAGGTCGTCGAGGCCGAAAGCTGAGCACAGGGACAGCCTGAGTAAACACATAGAGAAGAGAAGAGCCTAAGACAGGCATCTGGCAAAGCACAAAAGTAGGTCACAGTGGAACAGCTGAGCAGGGGAAGTAAGAAGTAGAAAGTAAGGATAAAATGACAGCAAGGATAAGAGGAAATAAAGGCAAAGTAGAGCACATCCCAATGATGCCCAAATTGTCTACAGTGTTTCAATGGGGGAAGAGAACAACACAAAGCCAACGCCTGCCAAGGCAGGACAAACTAATCATCAATGAGTTAATCTCAAAGTGGCTTGTTAACATAGGACAATTATCGCGCCGAGATACGATATGATGGTATATAAGTACGACAGAATTGAGACAATAGAATCAGGATATTAATATGCTAAAAGGAATATAAATCTAGTCAGAAGAGCCAGCAGATATGAATAAAGAAGAAAAGTAAATAAGTGGCAGAATGGAATCAGACTAAGATTAAACAAGCCCGATACCAGAGTCCAAGCAAAGTCTCGAATGGGACTCAAGGTCTGTATCGGAATTAAAACCGAGGATCGAGACTGGGATCGAGTGAACGGGCGGTAAACACCAATAAATTAGTTGATTAGAATTGGCTCATTAAAGGGAAAGAATAAATAAGAGAGAGAAAGACCAGAATCGAAATCAGAACTATAAGATAGGTAGTTAAACATTAAATCCGGGTCAAGTCGCAGCCGACTCGTCCAATCATCCCAAGCTAAACCCCAGCAAATACCATGCGGATGCAAGGTCACTCCTCCCGCCTCCACAAGTGCCCAACCGTACGCAAGGAACATGCAGAGAGCATGGAGCCATCTAACAGGGTGTCCGTAATTATCATCGCAGGCACCTGACTACCCAATTCCGCCACCAGATGTAGGCAAATAGCAACCCTCGCCGTCATACATTCGTATAGCTCCAGAAGGACACACAGCGCCATCCAACAAGGATAACCACCAACCACAAACCGGCGACAGCGGCCCCTAAATACCCACATCCATGCACGCAACCCGCTATATCAGTGTAGGTCAACCAGTTCTGAGAAGAGTCAAGTCTCGCTAGTTAAGGGAAAAGGGAAGAAAAAAAAGGAAAGAGTACTAAGCACGTGTGAAGGAAAAGTTACCGAACTGGTCGAGAACCATATTCATCATTAAACAAGTCAGATCGGCCATCATAGAGAAGCCCCGGCTAATAAGGTTCGGCGATCTAATCCGTAAGTGAAACATTGCTACCGTCTTAAATCATAAAGCTACAAGTATTCAATTCACAGCCTCTCAGGCAGCATATAATACAATGATGTCACCTAAAGAAATGAAGAAAAGAAAGAGTCTAGGAAGTGGTTCAGAGCCAGGTGAAAAAGAAGATAATATAGGATGGAGAAAAATACAGCAATCGAGCTGACAGAAGCCTAAGAATAATAGGGAGTAGGCTGAAGTAATTAAATACTGACTTAATAAGGTAAATAAATCAGGTAAATTGAGTAAATTAGACAAATAAATCAATGGACCGATAAGTAGATAGATAGCAAAGTGGCTAATGAGTAAGTAAGTGATAAGCAAGTGAGAATCGTGTGAACGCAGATAATATAGATATACACAATGATAAAATGAAAAAGATACGTAAATAAAATACGATAGGTGAAGCAAAGTCGGACGACGCCCCCACAATCATCGTTCATTGAATAGATAATTGACCCAGACACCTCGTCCTCAGCCATCCCGAGCTATGGCTCCCCATCGCACCGCCATATCACCGCATCCCCTCAAGACGGTCAGTTTAAATAATTACGTTGATGCATTGCTGCATTGTAACAAGTCAACAAAGCAGCAACCAACCAGCCGAATAGAGCACTCAAGACGATCAAAGGGGCAGATGACCGACTCAGCCGCAACAGAGTCACCTCACAGGTCAGACACTTGAACATTACAAACTCAATCTGAATGTATTAGCCAACACAAAGAATGATGGAATCAGTATATTGACAGTTTGACCAATCAAATAAGCCGTGCCGATCAGCCGAAGCGGCGGACGAGAATACATGGATGTATCCCACCAATAAACCAACTACGAAGGTATTGAGGTATTGAGCATTTACGTACACGGGTGAACGCGCAAAGTGCCAGCATAGCATAAGTAAACTAATGTAACGTAGCAATGTAATTCTATGTAAGACCGGTGAAAACGAAGAGAAATAGTAGACCAGCCTCAGAATATATTGAAAACCTGAGATCGCTGGCCCCATCACCCCATCTCCATATCCAAATCCAATAAATTACAGCAAATTACCAAGATCATGTCATAGAATAGGAATAGCGACTGTGATTGATAGCCAAGGTTAGGGTTTAGCAATTAGGAGCTAGGAACCCCTTACAATATTGATCTCGGTCAGAATCAGCCCAACAAATAGCAAATAAGGGAGCAAATAAAGCATCAAATCCGGTCCAGTATATACTTAGCCAGGACAGCCGGAACAGCCAGAACAAAGAGGACAACCGGGATAAGCTCAGCACCGCAGTGCAATCCAATAGTAAAGTCCAATGGTCGAATGAATAGCCTATCAATTGATCACACTGAACACCTAGCCAATCAAGCCGTAAATTTAAAACGCGTATCGTCATAGCGGGAAGTAAATTAAATTCAATACCAAGTCAGTTGGCTTAATTAATCAAAATGGATAAACAAATGTATATAAAGATAATTAACCAAGTAATAATAAATAGATACCAACCAGAACACTAATACGAGCAAATCAGACAAGGAAATTGAGTTTGTAAATTAATAAAATTAAGAAAAGAAAAGGTAAGAAGATATAAAAGATGTAGAGTGAGATAGAGTAGGGTTATAATTAAACAGCAGCTAATTAAGGGAGCGTGATAGCTAACAAAAGGAGGAATAAATGTAATATAATAAAATGCATATCCTCAAACATATCAGACTCAAAATGCATATCAAGTAACCGAATGTAGGATTTGGACTACTGCATCGACCCAGCCGCACCATCAGTATACTTAAGTGGATAGGAGTGAAACACTGCACTATCGTAAGTAACACAAGCTAAACAAGCCCGTAAATAGGCAACATCATAAGCCCGTTATTCCTTTTCAGGTCTTCAAGTAGTACAATTCCGGAAGTGTTGATAACAGTAAAATTACGGAGTCAGTAAGTTAAGGTGGGCCATCATGAAACAACTGATGAGTATACAATGCAGCGCAGCAACACAAATAGAAGTGATGGATGGAACCGGTACAGGATGAGACGAGCCAGACCACAAGCAAGACTAATCCGGAACTAAGCTGCGGGACCGAGTTCGCAATCCAGTTAAGATAGACAACTTCAGCAACGTCAAAACAGGCATCATGACTATAGCCCAAAATAAATCCATCCAAAATAAATCCAGCCCACCCAAACATCTCCAACATGCCAGTCAGGCACTAGGCATCCGCAGAAGCAGAGCAGCAATATAGCCGAGGAGTATTGCGCCAAGAAAGAGGACATACACACAATTAATCTCAATAATAAGTAGTGACGCGCATCAAAGTAAGTGGGACGCAAAATGCAGCAATATTAATGCATTCAATAAAGCGAAAACGACCCAAAAGGGGGACAAAACGCGTTGAACTAAACCACATAGATGCAGCCAAGATCAAATTTAACCCCATTGCGAGTCCGAATTCCCACATCAATCAGAGAACGTCATTCTACAGCCGCACTAGAAACCGAAAACACAGTCGTAGTTAAGGTGAGTTCCCAACCCGCCATAAGACAGGAATCAGCCCAACATTGACGTCGAAAGCAAATTTCGAAAAAGTCCGAGCTGCAGTTATAAAAGTGGTAGAGAGTTAATAGCTAAAACGCCCTATCAGAAAAGGAGCACGAATGACAGTTCAAGCGTCAATCAACAAAACCCGTGCAGATCCTGAAGCATTAAATAGAAACTTAATTAAGTAAGTAAATGAATAAATACAAAACCCAACCGATTGGGTAAAATATTGATAAAGGTAGGAAGAAAGGAGTGCCCCCCAGACAACCGGCAAGAATATCTGAGCAATCAAGTAGAATATATTCAGTTATTAATTCTCACAGTTCGCTGCACTCCCCCTGAACAATCTCGAGGTTAACAGCGAACCGAGAAACCAAGTACATTACAAACATCGCACACAAACCACGTATAAATTGTTAATTTGATAATTTAGTAATTAGTAAGTAATTAGTATAATCATGTTCATAATTAAATTATAAAATATAGAGAATATAAAGAATCAAAGATATAACCGTACCCAACGGCACAAACCGTCTTATAACACAACACAATGCAACAGAAACCGCAACAGGCTTCCAGGTTTCCGCATCATAAAGATTCATAGGGCCATTGAACCAAACCAATGGCTTCATTGATCAGCAGCCCATCCAAATCAAATCCAACCCCTCCAATCATCCTTAATACGTCATCCGGCACCCGGTACCTGCAGAAGCAAATCAACAATGTAGCCAACGAGTATCATGTCAAAGAAGGGAACATACGCATGAATGAATCTCAATAGTAGCAGCACGCGTCAAGGAAGGTAAGTAAAACGCAAGCAACAGTATTGTTAAATCAATAAGCGAAAACGACCCGAAAAAGGGGGGGGGACAAAACGCAGTGAACTAAGCCATATAAATGCAGCCAAGATCAAATTTACCCCCATTACGAGTCAAATTCCCGTATCGACCACAAAGGCCATTCTCCAGCCGTACAAGAACCCGACAACACAATTGCAGCCAGGGTAAGTCCCAGCCTGTCGCATGTACAGGAATCAGCCTGCCGCCGTCACAGGGCAAATTTCGGAGGGAACAGAACTAAAGTTATAACAGCAGAAAATTTAAGTAGCTAGAAGCCATATCAGAATGAATAGTCATAATAGAAGATCCGCACGGGTAACAGTTCAGACATTATAATCAATAAACCCGTGCAGATCCTGGAGCACTAGATAGAAACTTAAATAAATAAATAAATAAATAAATAAATAAATAAATACAGTAAATACAAGACCCAGCCGCTTGAGTAAAATATTAATAAAAGTAGGAGGAATGGAGTGCCACCCTTAGACAGCCGGCAAGGACATTTGAGCAAATAAAGTCAGCAATATTCACCATTAATTCCCCAGTTCGCTGCACTCTCACTAAACAATCTCAGGGTTAACAGCAAACCGAGAAACCAATACATTACAGACATCGTATATAGAGAATCCGCGTATAAATTAATAACTAATAGCTTGGTAATTTAGCAGCTATCAATCAAAAATTAATATAAACATGCTCATAATCAAAATATAAGGAATATAAAGAATCTGGGATACCACCGTGATCAAAAACACGAGCCGTCCTGCGGCACAGCGCAATAGAACTGCGACAAGTTTCCAAGTCCACGTATCATAACGATTAACGGGATTATAAGGCAATCTATTGGAATCGCTGACCAGCAGCTCATCCCAATCCAGTCCAATTCAAATCAGATCCAAACCCGCCCACCATCTTCCAATATAGCCGGGCGCCCAGTACCTGTAGAAACAAAGCAACAGTGAAGCCAACGAGTATCGTATCAAGAAAAGAAACATTCGCGTAAATAAGTCTCAATGAGTAGCACCATGCATCAAGGAGATGGAACACAACATGCAACAATACAAATGAATTCAGTAAGGCAACTGAAACGAAGCGAGACAGACGCAATGAGCTAGGCCACAAAGGCGCGGCCAAGGTCAAGTCCAACCCCGCAACGCAACCGAGTCCCGTATCGATCAAAAGGGGCCACGCTCCAGCCGTATACAATCCGTAAACACAGTCGCAGACGGATGGGTCCCCGCCCGCCACACAGACAAGAATCAGTTCAACGTTAACGTCGTAAGCAAATTAAGAAGGAACCAAACCAAAGTTATAGGAGCAGCAGGAATCGAATAGCTAGCATACCCTAACGGAGTGAATAACCATAATAGAGGATAGGCGTGGACAACCGTTTCCCCATTGTTATAACCAACAAAAACCGTGCCAACTCTTCAGCACTGTATAGAAACTTAATTAAAATAGTAGATACAAAACCCACCCGCTCGAGTGAATATTAAGAGGTGGGAAGAAAGAGTGCCACCCTAGGCAACCGGCAAAACATCCGAACAATCATGATCAAGATATTCAGTAATTAATATTCCCAGTTCGCTGCATTCCCACAGATCAATCTCAAGGTTAACGACAAACCAGGAAACGAGTACTTTGCGAACATTATATATAAATAAACCGCGGAATTAATAATTTATTAATTAGGTAATTTAGTAAATAATTTGTAGTCAGATTACCAATCAAAATGTAAGAATATAAGAATATGTAAGAATATAAAATGTAAGAATAAAAATAGAATATAAGGAATAAAGAATAAAGAATAAAGACATCACCGTAGCCAATGGCACAACGGCACAAGCCGTCTTGCAACATAATGCAACAGACATTGCAGCAAGCATCCAGGTTCCTGTATCATAACGGTTCACGGGATTATTGCTCAAGTCCACTGGCATCGTCGACCAGCAGCTCATCACAATCCAGTCCAACTCAGATCAAATCCAACCCCTCCAACCACCCTTCAACATCAACCGGGCACCCAATACCTGTAGAAGCAAAGTAACAATATAGCCAACAATATCGTGTCAAGAAAGGAAACGTTAGCATAAATGAATCTTACTAAGTAGCCGCAGCCGCATGCATCAAAGAAATGGAACGAAACACATAACAATGTTAATGAATTCAATAAAGCAAGATGAGACGGAACAAAACAAACGCCATGGGCTAAGCCACAGGCATGCGGCCAGAGTCAAATCTTGATCCCGTCGCCGGACCGAATCCCGTAATGACCCGAAAAGAGACCACACTCCGGCCGCATACAAAATCACGGTCGCAGTAAGAATGGGTCCTCACCCCGCCACCCGACCAGAAATCCGTTCAACGTCGACGACGGAGGCAATTAAGAGAGAACGAATCAAGGTTATAAGAGTAGCAAGAAATTGAATGACTAACATGCCCCATCGGAGTGAATAATAATGATAGAGGACGGGCGCGAATAACAGTTTCCAATTGTTTTAATAACAAAACCGTGCAGACTCTGCAGCATTGAATAGAAACAAATTAACAATAATACATAAATACACAGCCTAACCACTCTAGTAACCTTGAGAAAAAGAATGAGAGGAGTGCCATCCTAGGCAAACAGCAAAACATCCGATCAATGGTCAAATATTCAGCCATTAATACTCCTAGTTCACTGCATTTCTACTGAACAACCTCAAGGCTAACAGCGAACCAAGAGACAAGTACTTCACAAACGTCGTATATAAATAAATAAGCCGCGCATAAATGATTAAGTAATTTAGTAATTAGTAGTTCAATAATTAGTATAATCAAATTCAAAATCAAAATGTAGAAGTATAAGGAATATAAAGAATCAAAGACATCACCGTAGTCAACGCCACAGCCGTCTTGTGGCCTAATGCAACAAAAAATTGCAACAAGTTTCCAGGTTCCCGCATCATAACGGTTCACGAGATTACTGGTCAAATCTATTGGTATCGTCGACCAGCAGCTCGCCCCAATCCAGTCCAATTCAAATCAAATCCAACACCTCCAACCATCCTTCAATGTCAACCGGGCACCCGGTACCTGTAGAAGCAAAACAACAATGTAGCCAACAAGTATCGTGTTAAGAACAGAAGCGTTCACATAAATGAATCTCAATAGTAGCAACATGCATCAGAAAAATGGACGCAACATGCGACAGCATTACTGAATCAATAAGCAAAATGAACGAAACGAAACAAAACGCAGTGAGCTAAGCCACAAAAAAGCGGTCAAGGTCAAATTTAACCCTGCTGTGCAACCAAGTCCCGCAATGCTCAGAGAAGGCCACACTTCAGTCGCACTAGGGTTCGAAATCAAGTCGCAGTTAAGGTGGATCCTCCCCCCCATCACACGAACAAAAAACAGCCCAATGTTGATGTCGGGGGCAAATTTAAAGGAGAGAGCCGGACTAAAGTTATAATTATAAAGTTATAAGAGTAGAAGGAAGTAGAACAGCCAGCATACCCTGTCAAAGTGAACCATGACAGGATAGGTGTGGCTGACAGTGTTCCGATGTCATAGTCAATAAAAACAGTGCAACTCCACAGCATTGAGCAAAACTTAATTAACAATAAGTAAGTAATGCAGAACTCAATCGCTCAAACAAATATTAAAAGAGTAGGTGGAAAGAAGTGTCGCCATAGGCAACCAGCAAAACATTTAAGCGATCCAGACCAAAATATTCCGTCACTAGTTTCCCAGCTCGCTGCTTTTCCCCTGAGAAATTTCAAGGTACACAGCGAACTGAGATACCCAAACATTAAAGACATCGCATATAAATAAGCCACATGTAGGCTAATAGTTCAATAACCAATGTAGTCAATGTAGTCAATGTAGTCATGCTCGCAATCAAAATGCAAAAATATAGAAAATAAAGAGAATAAGTGATATTACCATAGCTAGCAACACAAGCCATCTTGTGGCACAGAGCAACCGAGACTGCAACAAGTTACCCGTACCATAAAGATACCCGGGATCATTGAACAAATCCATTGCCTCGACTGATCAAATCACCCCACTACATTCCAAATCAAGTCCAGTTCGATTTCTTCAACCATCCCCACATGTCAGCCGGACACCTGGCACCTAATAAGGTAAAATAAGAAAATGAGTGAAAGTTGCATCACTGCGCATAAATGCAACTTTGCCAATTCTGAAATGAACAGTAGCATTATACGTCCAACAATATTAACAAATCATAAATCGTCCAGAACAACACCAAAGTAGTGTGTAAACATGTTAGCATTTAATAAAATAAGTAGCAAATGAGGAAATAAGTGAGATAAGGCGACGAGTGCGCGCCGTACGCTGTAATACAGATAATAAAATTGTGAACGTAGTTGACCCGAATTGAATGAGCAACACCAAAACCCAACTATAAATGAGCTTCCGATTGCAAACAAATAGATTATTTCCCAGTCATGAGAAGACCGGGATCATGATCACAATTGTAATCATACTAGGTTTGCACTAAAATAATATAAGAGCAAGAATAAGTTAAGTAAACGTCAGGGGTATAACAGAGAACGGATAACTAAAGTACTTTATGAAAGTAGTTAAAGTCAAAGAATCCTTGCAGGAAACATTGAGATACAGCCCCCAACCATGCTAATAACGTAATGTAAATTAATTAGAACCGTGCAGACCTCCGTCGCACTGGGCAAGAAATGAACAATAATTAATTACCAAAACTGTACCCAGCCAGTCAGGTGAAAATGCAAGTGACAAAGCAAGTTACAACTCAAGTTATTTGCAATAGCAATTAAGATCAAAACAACAATCATTGGTTATCTCAATTTACTGTAATCGACACTGGACAATCCCAGATTACCAGGAAATTGAAAAACCAGGCACTACATTGAAAGGGTTGTGAATAAACTGGTTAACGATAAGTATAATACAGGTATGAATCTACTTAGAGTATAAAATCAATTGAATAATTAAATTTAAATTCAAATTAGAACAAGAGATATCACCGTTAATGGCCATCAATAGCAACACAGTCGTCTAGCATCACAATGCGACGGAAATCGCACAGGTTACGCACTCCAACAGGGTTAGCAGGATGAGCGGCTACAATAATCTGAAGGTAAATAATAAACAGTTAACACATGAATTAAATCAATTAATTAATAGCTATTGTAACTGTAGTTGAACTCGAACAATAAATAAATTAATTAAGAATGAACTAAGAAGCCGCACAATTCTCTCCACCGCCTCGAGCATCATGAGCATGTACGAAACAGAGCGTACAACAAACATAACCAACGAGTGCAAGAATACACAAGATAGAAGACTCGAATATCCGAATCGAATCGAGTCGAAGTTGATAGGCAGCCACTCACAGCAGAGCGGTGAATCGGCGAACCAGTATGGCCGCGAGCCATAGATTATATAATCCGCCATCTTGAAGTTCAAAATCTCAAACTCCAGATCTACACCCACCCCACATTTACCTGTTCCGTTTATCTATTTAGAAGATATGACTATTAACAGAATTAAATGAGATTAATAATAAAATAAATAAAATAAACAAAATAAACAAACAAAACATACTTCGCTCCGAATACCCACCAACATTGTCTATAACACACCAAAATGCAGTGTCCCATGAGAGGAAGTCTCAATCAATCAAATCAGGCACTGATGTGCCACAGACATAATTAAGCCCAATTAAACTTAATTAGCACTATCACTATCATGAAACCATCGATTGTTCACCTCAGAAATCTATAGGAACCCCAGAATAAATATGCAAAGGCGAGGCCAGAATGAGAGCAATAATATATGATGAACATAAAAATCTTGCTTAATACTGAGTGTATCACTATCCGATCAGTTCAAATTCAAAGTGTAGACACCATAGACCATAAATTCCAAATTACTATTTCCTCGAGACAACTTAATGTATAAATAAATAAAGTGGAATAAGAGAATGAATGAACGTCGCACTACTGCGCATAAATGCAACTTTACAAATTCTGAAATGAAACGAACAGCAGCATTAGCATTATGTGCCCCACAATATTAACAGATCAACAGATCAGATATCATCAGAACAATACCAAACAAGTAGTGTGTAAAGACGTTAATGGAATTCAATAAAATAAATAATTAACGAATGGAAGAATAGGAAAATAAGCGAGATAAAGTGGCAAGTGCAATACACTGTTATACAAATAATAAACAGTAATAGTGGTGAACGTAGCTGAATTGAATTGAATGGGTAATACTAAGAAACTAGCTACAGGTAAGCTTCCCGTTGTAATCAGATAGATTATTCCCAATTATGAGGAGACCGGGATCATGATCACAATTCAAATCAAACTAAATTGTGCTAAAATAAGATAAGAGAGAGAGTAAAGTGAAGTTAACGTCAGGGGCACAATAACAGAAAGACGGTCAACTAAGATACTTATGAAAAATGGTTAAAGTCAAGAACCTTGAACCTTGAAGGAAACATTGAAGTACAGCCCCCAAATCATACTAGTAACGTAATAACGTAATGTAAATTAATTAGAACCGTGCAGACCTCCGTCGCACTGGGCAAGAAATGAACAATAATTAACTACGAGAAACCGTAACCAGCCAATCAGGTGAAAATGCAAGTGACAAAGCAAGTTACGACTTAAGTTATTTGCAATAGCAATTAAAATCAAAACAACAATCATTGGCTATCTCAATTTACTGTAATCGACACTGGACAATCCCAGATTACCAGGAAATTGAAAAACCAGACACTACATTGAAAGGGTTGTGAATAAACTGGTTAACGATAAGTATAACACAGGTATGAATCTACTTAGAGTATAAAATCAATTGAATAATTAAATTTAAATTCAAATTAGAACAAGAGATATCATCATTAATGGCCATCAATAGCAACACAGTCGTCTAGCATCACAATGCGACGGAAATCACACAGGTTACGCACTCCAAAAGGGTTAGCAGGATGAGCGGCTACAATAATCTGAAGGTAAATAATAAACAGTTAACACATGAATTAAATCAATTAATTAATAGCTATTGTAATTGTAGTTGAACTCGAACAATAAATAAATTAATTAAGAATGAACTAAGAAGCCGCACAATTCTCTCCACCGCCTCGAGCATCATGAGCATGTACGAAACGGAGCGTACAACAAACATAACCAACGAGTGCAAGAATACACAAGATAGAAGACCCGAATATCCAAATCGAATCGAGTCGAAGTTGATAGGCAGCGACTCACAGCAGAGCGGTGAATCGGCGAACCAGTATGGCCGCGAGCCATAGATTATATAATCCGCCATCTTGAAGTTCAAAATCTCAAACTCCAGATCTACACCCACCCCACATTTACCTGTTCCGTTTATCTATTTAGAAGATATGACTATTAACAGAATTAAATGAGATTAATAATAAAATAATAAAATAAACAAAATAAACAAACAAAACATACTTCGCTCCAAATGCCCACCAACATTGTCTATAACACACCAAAATGCAGTGTCCCATGAGAGGAAGTCTCAATCAATCAAATCAGGCACTGATGTGCCACAGACATAATTAAGCCCAATTAAACTTAATTAGCACTATCACCATCATGAAACCATCGATTGTTCACCTCAGAAATCTATAGGAACCCCAGAATAAAACCCCAGAATAAATATGCAAAGGCGAGGCCAGAATGAGAGCAATAATATATGATGAACATAAAAATGTTGCTTAATACTGAGTGTATCACTATCCGATCAGTTCAAATTCAAAGTGTAGACACCATAGACCATAAATTCCAAATTACTATTTCCTCGAGACAACTTAATGTATAAATAAATAAAGTAGAATAAGAGAATGAATGAACGTCGCACTACTGCGCATAAATGCAACTTTACAAATTCTGAAATGAAACGAACAGCAGCATTAGCATTATGTGCCCCACAATATTAACAGATCAACAGATCAGATATCATCAGAACAATACCAGCCAAGTAGTGTGTAAAGACGTAAATAGAATTCAATAAAATAAATAAGTAACGAATGGAAGAATAGGAAAATAAGCGAGATAAAGTGGCAAGTGCAATACACTGTTATACAAATAATAAACAGTAATAGTGGTGAACGTAGCTGAATTGAATTGAATGGGTAATACTAAGAAACTAGCTACAGGTAAGCTTCCCGTTGTAATCAGATAGATTATTCCCAATTATGAGGAGACCGGGATCATGATCACAATTCAAATCAAACTAAATTGTGCTAAAATAAGATAAGAGAGAGAGTAAAGTGAAGTTAACGTCAGGGGCACAATAACAGAAAGACGATCAACTAAGATAATTATGAAAAATAGTTAAAGTCAAAGAACCTTGAACCTTGAAGGAAACATTGAAGTACAGCCCCCAAATCATACTAATAACGTAATAACGTAATGTAAATCAATTAGAACCATGCAGACCTCCGTCGCACTGAGCAAGAAATGAACAATAATTAATTACTAGAAACCGTACCCAACCAATCAGGTGAAAATGCCAGTGACAAAGCAAGTTACGGCTTAGGTTATTTGCAATAGCAATTAAGATCAAAACAACAATCATTGGCTATCTCAATTTACTGTAATCGACACTGGCCAATCCCAGATTACCAGGAAATTGAAAAACCAGACACTACATTGAAAGGGTTGTGAATAAACTGGTTAACGATAAGTATAATACAGGTATGAATCTACTTAGAGTATAAAATCAATTGAATAATTAAATTTAAATTCAAATTAGAACAAGAGATATCACCGTTAATGGCCATCAATAGCAACACAGTCGTCTAGCATCACAATGCGACGGAAATCACACAGGTTACGCACTCCAAAAGGGTTAGCAGGACGAGCGGCTACAATAATCTGAAGGTAAATAATAAACAGTTTAACACATGGATTAAATCAATTAATTAATAGCTATTGTAATTATAGTTGAACTCGGACAATAAATTAATTAAGAATGAACTAAGAAGCCGCACAATTCTCTCCACCGCCTCGGGCATCATGAGCATGTACGAAACGGAGCATACAACAAACAACAACAACAAACATAAAACATAACCAACGAGTGCGAGAATACACAAGATAGAAGACCCGAATATCCGAATCGAATTGAGTCAAAGTTGAAGTTGATAGGCAGCGACTCACAGCAGAGCGGTGAATCGGCGAACCAGTATGGCCGCGAGCCATAGATTATATAATCCGCCATCTTGAAGTTCAAAATCTCCAACTCCAGATCTACACCCACCCCATATTTGTTTGTAGAAGATATCCACTATTAATAACTGAACTGAGCAATTAATCAATTAATGAGATTAAGAGAACAGAGTATAAATAAATAAAATAAAGTAAAGTACACCCTGCTCACAAATAATGCCCATTGATATTGATTTATAACACACCATACCATATTGTAGTGTCCCATGAAAGGAGGTCTCAATCAATCAAACAGTCCCGATCAGATCAAACATTGATATGTAACAAACACCATTGAACCCAACTAGCATTCTCATGGAACCATCAGTTGCTCACCTCAGGAATGACACTCAAGGACAAACCAACAACAACAAAACCATGCATCATCCATGCATTTGAATGGACAGAACCGCCCGTCAGCACAGAGGAAAGAATGAAATTAGAAATTATGAAATTAGTGTAAAACAGATCAAGTCCTTTAACCACAATCAGATGAATAAGCAGCAAACAAAGAACGAATGAATAAATGAATGAATATGAATGCAACCATGACAGTTATAAAGATTAGGAACTAACACACCCAACAATGTACTGTAATACAAGATAGAATAACACCATAATTAATTTAACTTTAAATTTAAATTCCACTGAACACTGAAACATGACAGCGCGCTTATTGGCTCCATCGCCACTAATTTGTAAATTATATTATACATTGAGAGTGATTGCATCCATACAAATGCAAATAAATGCGAATAGAAGTAGAGATTACAACTGAGAACTGAATAGTGTGTATAGATATATTAAATAGGAGCGGTAAATAAATCAGATCAATTGTAAGGTGCGTGGTTCAATTAAACACAGACTACCGTATAGTATAAGAATAAAGAATAAATCAATAAATAATAAGTAAATATCTAAAATGATAAAATGATATTTAGAATGATACCTACATGATAATTAATAACAGAAACCACGCACCATCAATACGCTTGAATAGACAAAATCTCTTGTCAGCACAGTAGAAAGAACAAAATTGGAATAAATTGGAATAAGATAAATCAATCATTTAACTATAATCAGAATGGATAAGCACTAAATAAGAATGAATGAATAATGCATAATGAACGAATAACGAATGCGAGCATACCAGTAGTAAAATTAAATTGAGAAAATAAAATAAAGAAAAGAAAAGTGGAATGTTGCAACCAAACAAACACAAAACCAAACACAAACACACACACACACACAAACACAATCAACACAGTGCACCATAATATAACGACCCGATAATCAAGAGCAATGTCTTTTTGTTTTCATTCTCTTTATTCTAATTAATTTTTATGTTTCATACAAGGTGTTTTATTTTATTTTATTGTTAATATGTATAAATTTTTGTAATAAACATTTTCATTTTTCGTCGATAACCGAGTTTGTTGAATTTATCGATAAAAGTTTAGTCGATAAGTCGGACGGTAAAACAGTTTACCGATAAATTATCGACGTCCGACCGCGCACGCGCGAGCGCAACCCCAGTAACCATACGGTGGGGTAGTATTCTAGAGTGGGGATGCTGGACCACCACGTGACGGGAAAAACCCAGCTACCCCAAGAACTCTATGCGGAAAAAAAGTGCCGACTCAGCAAAATCTGAGTATAAATAGAGGCGTTCCGCACAGTTTCATCGCAGATCTTCTCAGACCTCGGTCTGAAACAGACAACACTCTGATTAGTAGAGAAGAGCTTGCGCTGAACTGTCTAGGCAGCGATAGAGCGCGAGCTATAGCTAATTTCTACTATTCCACTGGTGGCGTGCAGGACTACGGAACAGTGGACCTCCTATTCGCGGTGCGCAACGTGTTACACAGGTGTTACGCTAAGCCAACACTCAAGTGTAAAGAGCTAGCGAGGAGCGGAGCTCCTTGAACGGCCTGCGTTTAACACGGCTCTGGTATAACCAGAAACCGATTGCGACCTGTAGGAAGGGTTAACTTGATTCCAATAGTCTAGCACAAACCTCTGGAGTTTAGTTTCCATAATTATTGTTGAAAACAAACAGAGTGTTGACTGTAGAAGAAGACCACGCCGCATTTGCGTTAGCGCTAACGATTAATTACAATTATTAATTTTTACTTACATATTAATTACTAATTACATATTTTTCAATTGTATTCCCAATCTAGGGCGAACTAATTATAATTTCTTACTGTATTCCTATTTCTAGCCGCACTTATTGTGATACTAGCAACTTTGTATTATAATTCAATATTCACTTACCTTTCATTCTTGAATAAACATATTTTCATTCAGTTTCTAGCACATTAGTGTTTGGATTTCACTCCTTAACCGCACACCACACGAACCTAAAATCCTTAACACATTGATTACGAGTCGCCTTCTAAGGGAACCGCTCTCCCTACAAGTCGGTGCAGTGACGTACTCACTCTGGGTCGTTACACGTAGATATAGTAAATAAAAATTTGGTGACAGCGGTGGGATTGTTCGAGTGGTAAGGAGAAATCGTATCTCTGCGGACATTAATGGTTAGCCTAGAAACAGACAAATACAAATAAAAAGTAAAAAACAAGAATAATAAAAGAAAAAGAGAGAGAAAAAAAAAACAAATATATAATACATAATACACATACATATATACTATATTAATAAGCAAGAATCAAGATGCCAAACGGAATAGCCGATCAACTAGCCAGCGCATCAGCCAGCGGATCAGCCAACGGATCGACTGAAGGAAGCCGACCGATCAGTATTCGCGATGCAGCAGACATCGTACCAGCATTCAACGGCCGCAACATACCAGTCTATCAGTTTGCAAAGAGCTGTTTCAAAGCGAAGAATATAATCTCTCCGAATGCTGAGTATGGATTGGTACAATTAATCAAGAACAAATTCTACGGGCAAGCAGCAAGAGTGGTACTAAACGGAGACTACGACACCATCGAGGAACTGATTGCCGTAATAAAATCACGGTTCGCACCACTCTTCACTTCGATGCAGCTATGCGGCGACATGGCAAGGATCGCACAGGGTCCAACTGAGGCAGTCGTGGACTACGGCAGCCGCGTCTCAGGACTTCTACTACAAATTAAAAGCTGCAACGAGTTAGAATTCCCAGATAACATCGAAGGATACAACCGATCGTCGGAAACTAATACAATTAAAGCTTTCCTCACCGGTTTAAAACAGGAGGTATATAACCGAATGAAAAATCAGAACTTCAACAGCCTTGACGAAGCAATCAGTGCAGCAATTGTAGCCGAGGCAGAAAATATAGAAAGCCAGACCAAAGCTAAGCTATCACAGGGGTTCACTACGGCCGAACAATGCGACAACTGCTATGGATACGGGCATAACGCCAGTGTATGCTGCAGTCAGCGGTTCCAAAGACAATCAATGTCGAGGGCCCGCTGGCCAGCAAAACACTGCCAACACTGCCAAAGGTCCGGGCACACCTTGGAAACTTGCTGGTTTAAGGACCAACCAGCAAGACCCGGAGTCCCCCAGGACTTTGTGCAGCCAGCTCAAACCTATAGGAATCAACCTACGCAGAGACAAGGTCAAAATTGGACACGAACAAGACCTCCAATTTGTGAATTCTGCCAAAACATTGGCCATACAATTCAGGAATGCCGGAAAAAGGCATATCAAGAACGTATCAAGAGCCAGAGACCCCAGCAAACTCCTCAAGTACAACAGGTACGTAAAAAGGCAAATTTGTACCTAAACTTAGGAGAAATAAATAAATCTCCCAGTGTCGAGCTGGTAAGCGAAAGTTTCAAAAATCAGCAAGCCTTATTCATGGTCGACACGGGGTCAGACATTAATATAATTAAAAAACAAGCAATTTCAAAAGAAATTATTATAAATACAGATGCAATTTTTCAATTAAATGGAATCACTAAAAGCTCCATTTATACAACAGGATACATCAAAGTAAAGATATTGGAAACTGAATCCATATTCCACATCATCGAAGAACTACCAATAGAACAAGACGGAATTTTAGGAACAGAGTATTTCAAAAGCAGTGGAGCCAGCATCAATTACGCCAAATCTATACTAATCATAAATAACAATATAATACCATTCAAACAACCAGCAGTGGTAATACCATCTAGAACAAAAACCATGATACCTATAAGAGTATCAAACACTGAAATAAAAACTGGTTTTGTCCCAAAATTACAGCTTCACCCACAAATATATATGGGAAACGCTGTAGTTACGAATCGTGATGGTATAGCATTTCTATATGCGATCAACGTTGGAGCAGAAGACATCGAAATCGAAATGCCAGCAGTAGAGCTGCAACAGTATGAAGAGGCACCACAGAACGAAGAAACATTCCATCAAGAACCTAAAAGAGCTCAGCAAATTCTTAAAATATTACAAACAGGTCATTTGAATCAAGAAGAACTCACCAATGTAGAGGATATAGTAAAAGAGCACGCTGACAGATTTTATATAGACGGAGATAAACTTCCAGCAACGAATAAAATCTATCACAGGATCATCACGACGGATGAGGTGCCTGTAAATGTTAAGCAGTACAGATATCCTCATGCGTTGAAAGATGAAATTAATCACCAAGTAAATGATCTCCTGGGAAAAGGAATCATCAAGCATTCCTCATCACCTTTTAACTCACCTTTATGGATAGTACCAAAAAAGCAAGATTCACAAGGAAATAAATGCTGGAGATTAGTGATTGATTTTAGAAAATTAAATGAGAAAACGATCAGCGATGCCTATCCGCTACCTAACATTACGGATATCCTGGATCAAGTGGGAAGCGCAAAATACTTCTCCGTGTTTGATTTAAAATCTAGTTTTCATCAAACACCAATGCATCCGGAAGACAAGCACAAAACAGCATTTTCAACACCATTCGGGCATTTCGAATTCAACAGAATGCCTTTTGGTTTAAAAAATGCTGCAGCCACATTCCAGCGCCTGATGAACAACGTCCTAGACGGATTACAAGGACTGGAACTATTCGTGTTCATCGATGACATCGTAATTTATGCAAGCTCACTAAAAGAACACGAGATAAAGGTCAACAGGATGATGACGAAGCTTAGAGAAGCAAATTTATGCTTACAACCTGACAAATGCCAATTTTTAAAGAAAGAGGTGGCATACCTGGGCCATATAATTACAGAAGACGGTGTAAAACCTGACCCAGCAAAGGTTGAAGCGGTCCAAAAATTCCCCGTTCCGAAGACTGTCAAAAATATCAGACAGTTCCTAGGATTGTGCGGATATTATAGACGTTTCATTAAAGACTTCTCTAAAATAGCTAAACCATTGTCTGACTTGACGAAGAAGGAGCAAAAATTCGAATGGTCCAACCAGCAACAGCAAGCTTTCGAATTCTTAAGAAACGTATTATGCGAAAAGCCAATCCTACAATATCCTGACTTTGAGAGACCATTTAATATAACCACTGACGCATCCGGAACAGCAGTAGGAGCGGTCCTAAGTCAAGGAGAAATAGGAAAAGATCAGCCAGTAGCATACGCATCAAGAGTAATGAATAAGCCGGAAACACAATACTCCGCAACAGAAAGGGAATTACTTGCTGTAATATTCGCAATAAATCATTTCAGACCATATATTTTTGGCAGAAAATTCTTTTTAATCACAGATCACAAACCTTTAATCTGGTTAAACAGTCTCTCAGATCCAACATCAAGACTCATGAGATGGAAACTAAGATTGAGCGAATACGATTACGAGATTAAATATAAACCAGGCAAGCAAAACATGAACGCCGATGCTCTATCCAGAAATCCTGTCGAAGATATAAATGCTCTACAAATAAATGCGAAAAGGCTGCACTCATCTACGTCTGGGTCAAAGAAGAAGCGTAAGAAAAGGAAAGAGTGGCATCAATATCCCACTCGCCCCAGACAAACAACAACCACCTCAGAATCAGGCAAGCACAAAAAAAGGAAGGAGTGGCATCAATATCCCACTCGCCCTAGGCAAACAACGACGTCAGAATCTAGGGAATTTAAAAAGAAAAAAGAAGCACATCAGTATCCAACTAGACCGAGACCAACAACTACAACGGAGTCTGAAAATCATAAAAGGAAGAAAGAATGGCATCAATATCCAAGAAGACCAAGGCCAACAACCTCGTCAAGTTCACGAGAAATTAAAAAGAGGAAAATTAGCCACAAACAATTAACACGACCACGAGATGACTCCACAGATGTTGAAATAAGGAAAAGATACCGAAAAGATAACATACGAGAGAGAAGCCCATCTCAAAGAGGAAGTACAGCAAGAAAAAGGATAAAAGAAGACTATACAAGTTCAGACGAGTCTCAATATTACGAAACTGATATATCTGAAGAACCACCAAAATCAAGGAAGAGAACAAATCCAAACCCAAAGATATACTCCTTTGAAGAGATCAAGAAGAAAAGAAAACCTAACGAACAACAAGTCATGGTGGAAGTACATCAACCTCCACAAGGTAAAAAATATATCATCCCACAGAAACGACTTATAGTTCAAGAACCTGTAATAATTGGAGATGAAGTAGAAGAATACAATGAAGAAACGATATTACCTAAACATATCTTCAAAGAACCACCCAGAATCGATTCCTCTTCAAGCACAAGAGAAAGATCTCCTATAATAAAAAGAAAAGTAGAAAAAGAAACCTCAAGTGACACATTATCAGCACCTATCACACCTATCAAAATTAGAAAAGACAAACCTAAACAACCATCCACGATTAAACAAATTAAACCAAAAATAATTAGCAATAGACCAGTCATATTCAGAATAGAAGAAACCGAGGACCAGTTATGGATGAAAAGAGGTACAGCAGTAATATTCATTAATAAAGAAGGACAACCTGAAGATTACCAGTCAAAACAGTTAATAGAAAATGAAAAGATTAAAATTTCTAAACCACAAGACAGTATCACAGAATATAAAATTAAAAATAAGTTAATTTTTGGAGTATTAGTAGATTATAAAGAAAATTTACCACACAAAATTAAAGCTCTTCATCACATGTTAGTTCAAAAAGAAATCCAGGAATGCAGCATGCCAGACAAGCAAGGGTTAAAAGCAATTCTTCAAGTAATCTTTGCAGATTCAAACATCAACATCATCATCTGCAAAGGGACAATCCAAACTCCACCTAAGGATGAAAGAAGAAGTATAATTAAAGAAAATCATGAAAGCACAGTTGCAGGACACAAAGGAATTAGAAAAACTTACCTCAGGATCAGGAACAAGTATTATTGGAAAAACATGAAGAGAGAAATTACCGATTATATCAGATCATGCATCAGCTTGCCAAAGAACCAAGCTAGTAAGGATGAAGAATAAGGAGCCTATGGTTATCACAGACACTCCTTCAGACGCATTCGATAAGGTGTCTTTAGATATTCTTGGACCCTTACCTATGACGCAAAAAGGATACAGTTACATCCTCACCATACAGGACAACTTGACCAAGTACTCCGTCGCAGTTCCACTTGTATCAGCTACATCAGAGGACGTCGCAAGAACATTCACCAACTCGTTCATATGCCAATTCGGCAGTCCTAAAGCTATCCTCACCGATCAGGGAACATGCTTTACATCCTCACTTATTAAGAAGCTAGCTAAAATCTTCCACATCCAGACGTACCGTACATCATCCTTCCATCCTCAGTCAAACGGGTCCCTGGAAAGAAGCCATCACGTTCTAGTTGAGTACTTGAAACACTATATATCTAAACAAGAACACTGGGATGAATGGCTACAACAAGCAATGTTTTCATACAACACAAGCGTTCATGAGGGGACAAAATTCACACCTCATGAACTGGTATGTGAAAAAAAGCAAGGCTACCATCAAAGTTTACACCTACTGACAGTTTAGATACATACCCAGATTATGTAGACAAACTATTACAAAATTTACGCAAAATTAGGCAAACAGCGAAAACAAATCTAGAACAATCAAAATACAGACAGAAATACTACTACGATAGAAAAATACGACCAATTAATTATGAAACGGGAGAAGAAGCTATGTTATTAAACCCACCAAGAAAAAGTAAACTACAAAAAGAATATACAGGACCGTACAAAGTTTTAAGAAACATAGAAAAGAATAACATAGAATTGCAGATAGGTCCCAAAAAGACTAGGATAGTTCACAAAGATAGACTAAAGAGGGCCTACCGGCCAATCTACAACATAGATCAAAAATAAAATCGATATGGCAATCTATATGATTTTCGAAAGATGCGCATGCGCACATGCAAAAATTCGAACCTGCTGCCATATTGCAAAGAATACCAGAAAGCAAGCACGCGCAAGTAACGCTACCACAGAAAATTATTAAAAAATAAGAGAAGTGAAGAAGAAGAAAAAGAGTAAGCATAAAAAAAAACAAAAGTTTAAGAAAAATTAGTAAAATACAATTATTTTTATAGAAATATGTCACACACTAGCCAAAATATCATCGACGCCGTGTGCATCAAAGATACATTAATAAATTTCGAGTGTGCGACAAATCTAAAAATTGGACGCATGTGTCCTTTATGCGCATTATTCATTCAACCAGCACAAAGAAAGCTGTGGCTCCATCCAGGACTCCATCACTACGTTTTGAATGAAGAGGCGATCAGACAATCAAAGTGTATCTCATGCCAGCAACAAATAGCCACTGTACGACCAGCAATGGCATGTAACAAATGCAAAAACGCCCTGAATAATATGGATGAGGAAACGACAGAAACATTTAAGGGAGGGTACTTACTCCCCACAGGAGAACCAGAAATTTTTTTTTTGAATACTGCATTCGATTAAATAATAAATTAATTTGTAATATAACCATTTAATCATTTAAAATATATATTTATTCTTACTGTTCGAACAAACAGATTCATTTATTTCAAATCCTACAAACCATATACGATTTCAATTCGTTCGGAACATTTTTATTTCGTTCGAAATATTAATGCGCAGACTCGCAAGTCAGCCATATTGGTAAAAGAAAAGATAGAGAGAGACAGAAACAAAGAGCAACAGAGAGAGATATACGAAGCGACGCTACGCACGCGCAGCTATATTCAATTCATAGAGAGCGAAAATGGTACGTCGCGCAGGACGAAGAGAAAGATTAAGAAAGTTGAGAAGAGCCCTAAAACAATTCAGAGAGGTAGAATTATATCATCAACGATTTATTTCATTTATTAATTATTTCTTTTGTGCAAAAATTTCAAAGACGACAGCGCAGGAAGAAATGTTGATGAAGGAAACACCACCACCAACACCACCACCACCACCATCACCACCACTACCACCACGATGGAAGCTGATTTTAATAGATATACCAGAGTTTGACTGGAAAATTTATAGAAATTCAGAAAGGACAGACCCAAGACGTAATCACGGACAAATAATGCGGTATTTCGGGATCCTATCAGCCTCTCCAAGAAACAGCGAGGAGAGATGCTGCTGCGCCCTGTGCAACATTAAAAGAAAAAACATTTGTCTCTTGAGGACAAGAGACAAACGCGCGGGGGAAGTTGTAACGACCCGATAATCAAGAGCAATGTCTTTTTGTTTTCATTCTTTTTATTCTGATTAATTTTTATGTTTCATACAAGGTGTTTTATTTTATTTTATTGTTAATATGTATAAATTTTTGTAATAAACATTTTCATTTTTCGTCGATAACCGAGTTTGTTGAATTTATCGATAAAAGTTTAGTCGATAAGTCGGACGGTAAAACAGTTTACCGATAAATTATCGACGTCCGACCGCGCACGCGCGAGCGCAACCCCAGTAACCATACGGTGGGGTAGTATTCTAGAGTGGGGATGCTGGACCACCACGTGACGGGAAAAACCCAGCTACCCCAAGAACTCTATGCGGAAAAAAAGTGCCGACTCAGCAAAATCTGAGTATAAATAGAGGCGTTCCGCACAGTTTCATTGCAGATCTTCTCAGACCTCGGTCTGAAACAGACAACACTCTGATTAGTAGAGAAGAGCTTGCGCTGAACTGTCTAGGCAGCGATAGAGCGCGAGCTATAGCTAATTTCTACTATTCCACTGGTGGCGTGCAGGACTACGGAACAGTGGACCTCCTATTCGCGGTGCGCAACGTGTTACACAGGTGTTACGCTAAGCCAACACTCAAGTGTAAAGAGCTAGCGAGGAGCGGAGCTCCTTGAACGGCCTGCGTTTAACACGGCTCTGGTATAACCAGAAACCGATTGCGACCTGTAGGAAGGGTTAACTTGATTCCAATAGTCTAGCACAAACCTCTGGAGTTTAGTTTCCATAATTATTGTTGAAAACAAACAGAGTAGTTGACTGTAGAAGAAGACCACGCCGCATTTGCGATAGCGCTATCGATTAATTACAATTATTAATTTTTACTTACATATTAATTACTAATTACATATTTTTCAATTGTATTCCCAATCTAGGGCGAACTAATTATAATTTCTTACTGTATTCCTATTTCTAGCCGCACTTATTGTGATACTAGCAACTTTGTATTATAATTCAATATTCACTTACCTTTCATTCTTGAATAAACATATTTTCATTCAGTTTCTAGGCACATTAGTGTTTGGATTTCACTCCTTAACCGCACACCACACGAACCTAAAATCCTTAACACATCTTATTACGAGTCGCCTTCTAAGGGAACCGCTCTCCCTACAAGTCGGTGCAGTGACGTACTCACTCTGGGTCGTTACCATAATATAAATAAATAGAATCAACACCATATAATGAATTAAATTTTACTGAAACATAACCGTACGCTCATTGGCTCTGTCACCATTACTTTGTAAATTATAATTATGAATTGTGAATTGTGAGTAATTATGTTCATACAAATGCAAATAGAAGTAAAAATTGACAACTAAAGCTGAAAAATGTGTAAGGATATAAAATACAAACGACAATAGATCAAATCAAATGTAAGGTGCGTGGTTCAATTAAACACAACCTACTGTATAATATGAATAAATAAATCAACAATAAGATATCTAAAAGATATCTAAAATGGTATTTAGAATGACATAAATTATAAACTAATAGCAGAAACCACGCACCATCAAAGCATTGAATAAGCAGAATTACTTCACTTGTCAACACGAAGGAGAAAAAGGAGGAAAATCAGGAAAATCAGATGAATCAAATCCGTTACTTTACCTTAACCTTAACCAATCAGTAACAATGAAGGAATAACTAATGAAGTAAATAATGAAGAATGAATGAGTGAATGAACGAATGAATGAATGGATGACTGAATGAATGAATAAGTGCGAGCACAACAGTTATATGAATAGATAAATAAATAAAGTAATTAAGCAAGCAACTAAGTGAATATTAAGTAATCAATCAATTAATTAATCAATCAATTAATTAAGTAGTTAAGAAAGGAAATGAGAGTGTGAATAACAATGAAATTAAAATGCAATGTAAAAGAGTAAAAGGATGAAGGAAGGAAGGAATTTAAAGAAGAGAAGTTAAGTTAAGAATGAATTAAAGAATAGCAGGCCAACACGTCCCACAAATGAACGACACCTATCATTAATCCCACATCGCACAGTACCATAAAAACAAGTACACTGAAGCTGGAACAAAACTAAAACACCACTGGAACAGACTGAAACTGAAACTGAAACTGAAACTGAAACTGGAACTGTAAAGGAAAATTTAAATTAAAGGAACACATGATGAATGAATCACATAACCCGAATTGCCAATTTATTCATTTAACACATTACATTGCTGTATCGTCGCGAATAGGAAAATTAATAAAACACAGAGTATTAAAACAAACGTGAATTGAGTTAAATTGAGTTAAATATAGATGGCAAGATAAGGATAATTTCAGCGAAACCAACTAAAACACGGTAAT
Source organism: Osmia bicornis bicornis (assembly GCF_907164935.1). Lineage (NCBI taxonomy): Eukaryota > Metazoa > Arthropoda > Insecta > Hymenoptera > Megachilidae > Osmia > Osmia bicornis. Next base: position 1,445,701 of record NW_025791135.1, on the reverse strand, counting down.
ATGTAAATCGCGCAGACCATAAGACACGAGGTACCATTAACAATGAAACGATGAGAATGGTAATTAAACTGAAGATACAATACGATACGATAATGAGTGAAACTAAATGAAACTAATAAATCAAGACAGAATGATAAAAAAAAAAGGCTACACGAATTATTAAACACACGTTAAAGTGCAGGGCCGATGCACATAGCAACTGAATTAAATAAATAAAATAAATAAATAAAATAAAATAAAATAAATAAAATAAGTAGATAAATAAATACAGTACCGCACCGTAAATAACATGAAATGACATAAAATAACATGAGATATAGAATATGGATATGGATAAATGATGAAAAATAAAATAAATAGGATAGAATAAAATAATATAAAAGATAGGATATGATAAAATAAATAAAATAATTTTTAACAAAAAAAAAAATCCGACTTCAAAATGCACTAAAAAGTATAAAATAATTTCCATTTCATTTATATCTGTATTCCACAGCTATTAATACAATCTACTTAATCATTAAATAGGATACTAAATATATTTCAAAGTTTTCGGAGGCGGCGCAAAATTAAAAACTTTTCCTCTACTGGGAAGATCCTAGTTCAGGTGTCGGCAACCAGTGACAAATGACCCATTTGATAATTTCAAGTAAACAATATTCAGTGGGAATCAATATACCCATTACGAATTAACTATACTGCAGTTCACGAGTGACCGCACTTAAGTCGCGCAGCTAGTGACCTACTGAGGTCTAGGGAAATTTTTAATAGTGCGTGTGATTCCCCTTTACAGCTTGCTTCTAACTTTGCGTTCACATCATTTTTTTCCGGAAAATAATAGAATTTTCATTGCATCGTGAAACTTTACAATATCATCACCGCTTTTCAATTATCGTACGTCATATATTTCTGCCCACCATTTATATGATCGCAAGGTATAATAAGAAGCAAGCTGGAGAGGGAATAACACACGTCATTAAAAATCTCTCTAGACCTAGTGAGCGGCACGAGTTAAGTATGGTCTCTTGTAAACTGCAGTATAGTGCATGTCCATCAGGAGTGCTGACAATTTCTCATACAATCGTTACAATTACAAATGTTTTCAACCGGACCTATAATTTTGCTCTTACGACTTATTAATTACCAAGTTTGCCATACCACAATCAAATCGTTATTGGCAGCACCGTTTGTTCGGGTATTTTTAATTTTGCGCCGCCTCCGAAAACTTTGAAATATATTTAGTATCCTATTTAATGATTAAGTAGATTGTATTAATAGCTGTGGAATACAGATATAAATGAAATGGAAATTATTTTATACTTTTTAGTGCATTTTGAAGTCGGATTTTTTTTTTTGTTAAAAATTATTTTATTTCACACTTTTTAGTGGAACGAGCAGTATTCGAAGTTTACTTGCAGGGACAAGTTTGAAAAATCGCGATCGGTATATTCCTTGGAGGGTAACCCTAAAGAATAGGCTTTTTATTATAATAACAATAGTTATTAACAATAATAAGTTAAATAAATTTTGGGAAATGGAATCATCGTGGAATGATCTACGAAATGTGAAATCTTTCATCGCAATCGGTGCATTCCTTGAACCAGAACGTATTTTGCAATAATGAAAACCGTTCGAAATAAAAAAATGCGAAATGTTTTTATAATGGGAACAATCGGAAGACATATCCTACAAGACGCAAAAGATTTCATTCCGATTGGTCCATCCGTCTCGGAGTAATCAGCGAACGCACATTTAGAAAAAAAGGTCGTTAGAAATAAAAAAATGCAAAATATTTTTTTTACGGGACCAATGGGGAATTGTACTGTACAAGATGCAAAAAGTTTCATTCCAATTGATCCATCCATATCAGAATAATCGGTGAACATACACCGCACGTACATGAAATAGTACGTTTTTTGCAATAAAAACCGTTCGGAATGAAAAAATATAGAATGTTTTTTTAACGGGACCAATCGGGGGACATACTTTAGAAGACGCAAAAGGTTTCGTTCCAATTGGTCCATCCGTCTCGGAATAATCGGCGAACAAAGGCAGAAAAAATAACAATAGTTTTTCACGAATATCTCGAAAACTAAAGGTTTCCGTTAATTATGCATAATGAAAAAGTTGTTCAGAATCATGCTCCCGACAATATATTAAAGGATCATTGAAGTCATTTTATGTTGAGATTACAAACTTCCCGTTTTTATTTTGCAATAATGAAAACCGTTCGGAATAAAAAAATGCGAAATGTTTTTACAACGGGACCAATGGGAAAACATATCCTACAAGACGCAAAAGATTTCATTCCGATTGGTCCATCCGTCTCGGAGTAATCAGCGAACGCACATTTAGAAAAAAAGGTCGTTAGAAATAAAAAAATGCAAAATATTTTTTTTACGGGACCAATGGGGAATTGTACTGTACAAGATGCAAAAAGTTTCATTCCAATTGGTCCATCCATATCAGAATAATCGGTGAACATACACCGCACGTACATGAAATAGTACGTTTTTTGCAATAAAAACCGTTCGGAATGAAAAAATATAGAATGTTTTTTTAACGGGACCAATCGGGGGACATACTTTAGAAGACGCAAAAGGTTTCGTTCCAATTGGTCCATCCGTCTCGGAATAATCGGCGAACAAAGGCAGAAAAAATAACAATAGTTTTTCACGAATATCTCGAAAACTAAAGGTTTCCGTTAATTATGCATAATGAAAAAGTTGTTCAGAATCATGCTCCCGACAATATATTAAAGGATCATTGAAGTCATTTTATGTTGAGATTACAAACTTCCCGTTTTTATTTTGCAATAATGAAAACCGTTCGGAATAAAAAAATGCGAAATGTTTTTACAACGGGACCAATGGGAAAACATATCCTACAAGACGCAAAAGATTTCATTCCGATTGGTCCATCCGTCTCGGAGTAATCAGTGAACGTACATTTAGAAAAAAAAGTCGTTGGGAATAAAAAAATGCAAAATATTTGTTTTACGGGACCAATGGGGAGTTGTACTGTACAAGACGCATAAAGTTTCATTCCGATTGGTCCATTCGCCTCGGAGTAATCTGCGAACGTATACCGCACGTACATGAAATAGCACGTTTTTTTGCAATAAAAAGCGTTCGGAATGAAAAAATGCAAAATGTTTTTTCAACGGGACCAATCGGAAGACATATCCTACAAGATGCAAAAGGTTTCGTTCCGATTGGTCCATCCGTCTCGGCGTAATCGGTGAACAAAGCCAGAAAAAAAAAAAAAAAAAAAAAAAAAAATATACTCATCGAATTGAGTATCCTCCTCCTTTTCGAAGTCGGATAATAAAATAGATTATCATGGAATGGAATGAAATAAAATAAAATGGGATGAAATAAAATAAGTAACCACGATGGAAAATAAAATATGGAATATAATAATATATGAACTATAGACTGAGGCTGACATATGCAACATAAGAAACGAAAATACGAAATATGTAGTAAATCATACGACGAAGCAGCAATATTGCAATGTAACAACGCAAACTAATACACTATACCACCGATAATGTAATAAAATAATGTAGAATACCGGCGAATATAATAATACGATAAATAAATTGAACAATTAACAATAAACTATAAATTACCAATTAAATTAAATCGCGTAACAATACACAAGTTGCGCAGATTTATTAAACACATTATAAAACTATAGCAAAGGAAAATAATATATAAAACACAGGATAATCAAACAACCAGAAAATAATTTATATGAATTAGATTAAATAAACACAGTAAAATACTGACAAGATAAGAAAATGAGAAATACAATAGATAAATAAACGAAAAGAACTATACCGCGAACAAACACCGGAAAACCGGGTGATCGAATAATCGACTAATAATCGACTAATTGACTACGTTAATAAATAACTAATAATTAAATTAAATTAAATAGGACAAAAGAATAACGTGTCGGTCAAACATATGTCACGAGATAGCAGTAATAAAGTAAGTTAAATTAATAAAGTAAACTGATATCATGAACACAATTATAAAACATCGAAGATATCGAAAAATATCGAAAAATAACAATGCACTTCACACAAGAACACTTAATACACTTAATAAATCGGCGCAACAGACATAAAATGGAAATAAAGAATAAAACAAAACAATAAAACTAATAAAACTAGTACGTCACCGAGCCGTTGACCCAATTTCACATCGTCTGTCCTCTTCTATCCAAGGCCCTGGCCGCGCGTGCAGCCGTCTGTCCTTCTTCCACTACGGCGGCCATCTTGAAAACCTGTCAGTTCTTGCACGCACTTCCTTATCCAAATTAATCACGAAATCACTCAAACGCGGAATGAAACGTTTATAAAACATTCATAATTAATTAGAGTTATCCTTAAATACTGTCAAATGTTCATAATTAGCGCCACGAACACGTGAAACACGGCATCGAAATACCCCGTAACACCGCGTAACACGCACACCACGTTTTTAACGATTATTAATAAATTAATACAATATTTAATTGAAAAAACGACACATCAGCACTTCCGAACAAACGACAAAAATGATTTTAACAAAAAACGCGAATATCTAAGCAACTATCTACCGCGTTGCAAATCCAACCGCGGAGCGACCACAAAACACGTCCGCTCTCCTCGACGCGTCGAGCGGGAATCCCAGCCTAACCTAACCTAACCTAACCTAACCTAACCTAACCTAACCTGACCTGACCTAACCCTAACCTAACCCAACCTAACCCTTTTTTTTTTTTTGTTTAAATAGAAGAGGAAAATGCCTTTATGCACGCGCGGGTTGTCCCCCATTCACTCTATTCGGCTGGTGAGGGCCCGGGCAGTGTGGGACTCGTATCCCCTGAAGGGGGGCCTGGCGCCCATTGGTGAGGGCAAACCCAAAGAGGCAACCCAGAAGGGGCAACCTGACAGCCCTACCCTAAAGGGTGGGCTCAAAAATAAGGTCACAGCCCAGAAGGGGCGACCTAGCGGCGCCCAGAAGGGGCATCCGCGGCCTGATACACTACCCACTAAAAACCTCTCCCCTAACGTAGGCCGCCAGAACCGTTTCATCCTTTGGGGATATATAACATGAACCAACGATAGCCGCAACGGCGCTTCGGCTCCCTAGCTTACATCGACGCTTTCGTCCACCCTCAATCCGCCATGCGCACAATCAAGCTATAAGGGATTGAGGATCCACGCCGTTACACCTCCGATCAAGCGGTAGGATATTTTAACCTGTACGGTAAAGCACAGGATTTTTCTTCGGCCACGACCAGGAACCGGAGCTCCTGCTCAACGGGTGATCGCGCCATGTCTTCACCAGCCTGCCGTAGCGAGGTCAGGAAAGCTTTCTCTTCGGCCACGACCAGGAACCGGAGCTCCTGCTCAACGGGTGATCGCGCCATGTCTTCACCAGCCTGCAAAGCGAGGTCAGGAGCTTTCTCTTCGGCCACGACCAGGAACCGGAGCTCCTGCTCAACGGGTGATCGCGCCATGTGTTCACCTGTTTAACAGGGCTTGCTCTTCAGCACAGCCAGGTCCCGGGGCGAATCCTTTCCCCGGTTGACTGTGCCACGTCTTCGTAGGCTGCAATCCTCGATGACCTGTTCCACGCACACTGGCACACACTCGCACATTCTCACAAGATCTCATGCACACAAAAATAAATGATTAATTAATAAATAAACGAAAACTCACCCGCGTTCTGCATCACTCCTTCGGAGCGTCCTCTTCCAACTGCAGCGCCCCAACCACGACTGTCCTTGTCCTCTTCGCTGTCTTCCATCTTCACGCCCCCCTTTTAGTCGCCTCTTACGACAGGCAGGGGTTACCGTGGCTGTATTCTAAACCCCCCAGCCACAGGGGTGACACTAACCTAACCCTAACCTAACCCTAACCTAACCCTAACCTAACCCTAACCTAACCCTAACCTAACCCTAACCTAACCCTAACCTAACCCTAACCTAACCCTAACCTAACCCTAACCTAACCCTAACCTAACCCTAACCTAACACTAACCTAACCCTGACCTAACCCTAACCTAACCCCAACATAACCCTAGCCTAACCCTAACCTAACCCAACCTAACCAAACCCAACCCAACCCAACCTAACCCAACCCCAACCCAACCTAACCCAACCAACCCCAACCCAACCCAACCTAATCTAACCCAACCTAACCTAACCTTTTTTTTTTTTTTTTTTTTTGGTTTGACAGCAAGAAAATACATTTGCGTACGCGAGGGATCCGTCGGGTTAGGAGGGGTCTCGGGCAGTGTAGGACTCGAAGGTACATACCAACACAGGTTTCCCTGAGCTGGATCGTTACAGTACCCTAATACCCACTAAAAACTTGCTCCGTATCAGCCACAGACACCTCCGGCAACCCCAAAGGGCCTTGATGGAGAGCATACTGTGTAGCCACGATGTTGCTTACCCATCGACCCCCTCGGACGACCTAAAGACGTTCAGTCGCCCAAGAACGTCGCGGATAAACCCCATCGCACCTCCGCTCATGACGCAGGCTCGTTTTGGCCGACGGTGATTTCATTTAGCCACAGAAGGTACAGAATGCATTAGGTGGGCACCCTGCAGCCGCTGTGCGTACACACCGCCGACAGTGTAAAATTTTCCTTGAAGAGTTGTTTTCCCTAACCGTGTGTTTGCTACGCAGGAAATGGGTGGGATAAGCTGAGCCGCCTGGACACCAGCGACCGCATCACACATTTGGGTGAGCTAAGCCTCTCGATGAGCGGAGTTCAGGTCAGGAATTGGTTACGCGCACTGGGAAATGCACGCATGAGAGCGAGCGAAAGGGAGGCTTGGGTTGCCTGGACACCAGCGACCGCTACGCACATTTGGGCGAGCTAAGTCTCTTAATGGGCAAATACCAAGCATAGGTGGACTCGCGAAAGGGCACTGCTCGCACGCAACGATGCCCTTCAAAACGCGTACCGAACCGACCTGGATCGCCTGGACATCTGCGGCCAAAACACAATTTTGGGTCGATGGACGAGTTCCAGGTTAAGGATAAACGCATAGGGTAATTCGTCTCCGTGGGAAGCTCGTGTGAGCTCGCGGCAGGTAACGCCGGATCGCCTGGACATCAGAGGCAGCAGCACCGGGTTAAGTGAGCTGTCCTCTTAATGGGCGAAATCCGATTTCAGGAATGGAAGCGTAAGGTACCGCATGATCGGAGGAATGTCGATGCGCGAGGGTTCCGGGTCGCCTGGACGCCAGTGACAGCAGCACTCGTGAGAGTGAGCTGGACCACCCGGCGGGCGAGTTCCAGATGAAGGAGGGGATGTGAAGCGTAACGCGTTAACGGGGGAGTGCTCGTGAGAGCCCGCGAATGGGGGGTGCCCGGGTCGCTTGGACACCTTTGATCGCAACACGCATTTGGGTGAGCTAAATCTCTCGATGAGCGAATTCCGGGCGTGGAAGAGGACGCGAAAACTTTTCGAGCGAGGGGATGCTCATGCGAGAGCACACGGTAGCACTTGGTAGGCTCGTGTCGTTTGTCGCAAGCATTCATTCATTCATTCAACTTCTATTCGTTTGATTCTATGCTACGCGTATGTAAGGGTACCGATTCAATTCTATACTACACGTAATTCAATTCTATACTACACGTAATTCAATTCTATACTACACGTATGTAAGGGTACCGTAAGCAGGATGCTACGTATAGTACGTATGCAGTCGGAGAATCTGTGGAGAAGAACGGGTAGGGTCGTGGTTCGCTAAGAGTCGGCCGGCGAGGAGAAGGATCAGGCCGGCCGGTCTCGATCCACTGTCAACGGGCACAGCGAGAGGGACCGTTCAAGCCCGGGATGCTGCGAGGAGCGAGCGCAGAGGATCAAAGAAGAAGCCGCGAATTCAGCAACCGGAGGAGAGCCGAGACGCGAGCACAATCCGGGATTCAAGGTCGCCGCTTGGGAATCGCGCGTGCGAAAAATTGAAATTTTAATTAAATTAATAATATGTAATTTGAAATTTGGAAAGTGTAATAAAGCTCAAAATTATCAGAATCTGGAAATTATCAGGAGGCTAGAATTGATGATTTGTGGTTGAAAACCACGTTGAAATTATGAATGAGAATTGATATGTATCGTAACTGACTCTAAAATTGTCATGACGATTAAATGGAAATTAGGACTAGAGGTAATTAAAAAATGGTTTTCGCGAAGTAAAGTTGATACGGGTTGTTTCCAAAATTCTATCAAAGGCAGAAGTAGGTATTCGGGCAATAAAGCGTGAATTAATTTGGTTTTCAAAGTTTGAATTTTAGAACCGGCGTGGCAGTTGTGAAGTTTTAACGTCTCGTTGGGTGGATGGGAGTCGCGTGCGAACGGGCGATGCACGGATTGCGTCACCCGCTCGCAGGTAGTGGCCAGAACTGGGTCAATAGATCAGCCATCGGCCGATATCCGAAGGGTTGCGGACGAGCCGCGTTCGTGTACGACGGGCACGTCGTTCTCTACCTGAAGGGGCTTCGCGCGCGGTTCCTTTTTAGTCGCCTTTTACGACAAGCCAAGGTGGCTGGAGACGTATTCTGAACCCCCCGTCTCCAGGGGAAAACCTAACCTAACCTAACCTAACCTAACCCAACCCAACCCAACCCAACCCAACCCAACCCAACCCAACCCAACCAACCCAACCCAACCCAACCCAACCCAACCCAACCCAACCCAACCCAACCCAACCCAACCCAACCCAACCCAACCCAACCCAACCCAACCCAACCCAACCCAACCCAACCCAACCCAACCCAACCCAACCCAACCCAACCCAACCCAACCCAACCCAACCCAACCCATCCTAACCTAACCCAACCTAACCTAACCTACCCTCTTTTTTTTTTATTATCCAGGAGAGGAAAATGCATTTGCGCACGCGCGTGTGATCCCCCATTCACTCTATTCGGCTGGTGGAGGCACGGGCAGTGTGGGACTCGTATCCCCTGAAGGGGGGCCTGGCGCCCATTGGTGGGGGCAAACCCAAAGAGTCAACCCGGAAGGGGCAACCTGACAGCCCTACCCTAATGGGTGGGCACAAAACATGAGGTCACAGCCCAGAAGAGGCGACCTAGCGGCGCCCAGAAGGGGCATCCGCGGCCTGATACACTACCCACTAAAAACCTCTCCCCTGAGGCCGCCGGAACCGTTTCACCCTTTGAGGATATCCCACATGGACACAGCGATAGCCGCAACGGCGCTTCGGCTCCCTAGCTTTCATGACGCTTTCGTCCACCCTCAATCCGCCATGCGCATATCAAGCTATAAGGGATTGAAGATCCACGCCGTTACACCTCCGATCAAGCGGTAGGACATTTCAACCTGTACGGTAAGGCACAGGATTTTTCTTCGACTACGATCAGGACACCGGAGGATTCCCACTCGACGGGTGATCGCGCCATGTCTTCGCCTGCCTAGCACTACTGCCAGGACAGGGAGTTTTTCTTCGCCCACGGCCAGGAACGGGACATCTTGCCTCCCGTTGACCGTGCCATGTCTTGGTCCACCTTGTAGGATGCTGAAGATGTGCATTATCCCTGATGTCATCTCTCCCACCTGACCCCTGCCGGAACAGGCCGCCCCCCCCCCCCCCAGCAAAGCCAGATTCCGGGGCGAGTCCATTCCCCAGTTCCCCAGTTGACTGTGCCCTATATCTGTCACTTGCAGAGACAAAATAAACATGCATAGCCGATGAACATATTAACAAAGATAGGAAACCGAAACAGCCTGCCAGGCGACGTCCATAGACCATACAAACTCATCGTTTGAAATTTAAATTTAGCTTCGCGGTTGACTTAACAGAAATATTTAATCATGAAATAAACAATAGGTATTGAGATGTAAAGATACTAGAATGTAGAATGTAAAGACCTATGATTATTAATAAGAAAATAATACCAAAACCAAAATATTCAAATAGATTAGATTGATAATGAAGCAAGCAAGCGCACATCAACTGTCGCGCCATCTGGCGAGTAAGTGTACGAAATGATCGTCGAACTATCGATAATCGAAGCATTATCTTATGTGGGCATATACCACTACGGGAGCCGCCATAGCAGGAATCCATTTACCATCCAAAGAAATCAAATCAATCGTCCAAATCGTCCAAAGTGCAAATGATAACAAAATGTTACCAACAATAGGAATAATGCGTTAACATAATTTCATAAGTTTCATGTCATACTTTCAATTATAATAATAAACCAAATTATCATATTGTCACCGCGCAAAATCTATGAATTTGAATTTTAAAACAAATCCAGTCTAAATTCTCAATGGATATCACAGGAAAGATATCGCAATGCAATATCTGAATTTTGAAAATAAAACATGATAGCAAATCCTTGATATATTTCTTAAAATTTAATACTAAAACTACAAGGACATAAGATATTATAATAAAATTACTAGAAAGCATGAAACTATGATAACCAGAATACTACAAATAAATAGACCATCCTGTATGATAAGGAACATTAAGGAACATTAGCTAAACAAATAATTAAGAGAAAATTTAAACTTAAATATCCAAGACAATCCTTCGCATTTCAATGTAAGGAATCGTTCCCAAGATCCTAATTCGTATCCATGACTGAATAAATGAAGACAACACGTCCATAAAAACTAGTCAATAACAGCTTAAATTACCTCAAAAGGATAAAACACTAATAGTAATAAAGAGAGAGTAGGAAAGTTAGTTAGGGGAATATAAAAGTGAATTATAGGCACAAGCATTGACTATAGGACAATGAAAAAAGTAATGTAAAGAGTATTGGAGCGAATAGTCGAAATAAGCAAAAGTCAGTTGATTGAAGAGATAGATGAAAAGTGAATAGTAGAACACACAACAATCATACAGATTCGCCAATTGCACAAAGATTGCACTAAACTCTGCCGCATTGAGTGAATAATAAACCACAATCCAGCATGAAGTGTTGACAAAACCGAGTATTTTCTTAAAGCATTCTCTTAAAGCACCGTAGCGAGCAAGCAAGCAATTATTTCCAAAATTATTTCCAAAATATAACACAACGCAGCTATGCTTACTTGCTTCATTCACTATTTACCACTAATTCCACAAAGGTAGTAGTGAGATATAATATAATACTTTATATTCCATGAAGTGGAACAAATCTATTATGAAATATGAATGAATGAAAATGAGTACAGAGCATACTCAACGTAGAATGAAAATTAGGTTCCTTCGTGACTCAACGCAACAGAGAGTGCAGCAGCCCATACACACAAATAAGGGTGAGTAATTTACTATCAAGTAACTAATTTAATGCAATTTATTTCATTCTACTCCATTCCAGAACATACACCTGTCACTTGCAGAGACAAAATAAACATGCATAGCCGATGAACATATTAACAAAGATAGGAAACCGAAACAGCCTGCCAGGCGACGTCCATAGACCATACAAACTCATCGTTTGAAATTTAAATTTAGCTTCGCGGTTGACTTAACAGAAATATTTAATCATGAAATAAACAATAGGTATTGAGGTGTAAAGATACTAGAATGTAGAATGTAGAGACCTATGATTGTTAATAAGAAAATAATACCAAAATATTCAAATAGATTGATAATGAAGCAAGCAAGCGCACACCAACTGTCGCGCCATCTGGCGAGTAAACATACGATATGATCGTCGAACTATCGATAATCGAAGCATTATCTTATGTGGGCATATACCACTACGGGAGCCGCCATAGCAAGAATCCATTTACCATCCAAAGAAATCAATCGTCCAGAGAGCAAATGATAACAAAATGTTACCATCAATAATAAAAACAATAGGAAACGAGTGCAACACATCAAGTGATAAGCTATCAGTGTCGCACACAATTACCATATAGTTACCGCGCCGAGTCGATAAATTGAATTTAGAGCATTCCAAACTCTCGAGTAAATGTAAAAAGGAACATCATGATGCGATATTCAATTTTATACTTATTTAAACCCATTTAATGCTCAAGACATGATCCCCAATCCCTAGCATATTTCTCAAAGTCAATACTAAGACTACAACAGATATAAAATGTATATCTAAAATTAAGATTCTAATTATAAAATTACCAGGAATCAGGATACTGATACCAAACAGACCATCCAGTATAACATAGCGAGAAGGAACATTGGCGAAACAAATAATCAATTTAATGTAAATTAACTTATGAAGAATGAACAAATTAAGTAGACGTAAAATAATAATAATAATAATAATAATAATAATAATAATAATACATTGTATAGTATGTATATATGAATTATTTGAATTAAACGGGCCATAAATCGCGAATAGCAGCACGTAATACGTCTCCTATCACAATGCAACATAAAGAGAGCAGCGACTAACACAGATCAGCGGCGCCAGCATAACCAGGCTAAGCCAGCCATAAGGGTTACAATCCGCTATCAAATACAGTCAATGAGTAGCAACCCATCAGCACAACCACTAATGAATCAATACCTCACCAATTCAGTCCAGTACAATACTCTCAGCCCTTGCCTATTTACCGTTAGACATGAGACTCAAATAAAAGCAAAGAAACAAACAAACGTACACAATTAATACATATAACAGGGAAGACATGCACTTACGCATATTTTCAGTCCTTAAGCCCTGTAACCCGCCCCATGGATGATACATTTACCCAGGTACAATTCCCCACCCTTGATACATAATGTGAAGGAAGTCATCTCCAAACAGTCACACCCTAATACTTACAGTGCTGTATAGCGATATATGAAAACACTTAACATACACATCTACATCCACATTTGGAGCTCACTCAGAGGTATACGAGCCATTCGTTAGCCACTCATAAACATTTCAAAATTCAACAACACATGCGAAACCTAAGAGCAAAAACATGTGTGCACAGACACATAAGCCTCTTCGTACACCCAGCAGGCAAGCCAAACATGGCAACCAGGAGAGGAGAGGAAATAATGCCCATAAACAGACCCCGCGACCCTCACCCTCAGCCAGCACTGCCAATTCAATGGGCAGACAGCCATACCGGTCGAAACGAAAGTCGCATCGGTTAGGGATGGTGAAATGAATGAAAAATGGCCCACGGCACACAGTCAAAAAGCGGACCCATGAAACCGTAGGTGTCACTTCAAGTACCAGGATGGCCATAAATCCCAACATACCAATACTAAAATAATAAAATAATAAAGAGGCAAGCCTGTCCAGTTGCCATTCTAACAATCGGAACTGCTCGCAAGAATAAATAAGAAAAGACGAAAGACCAAACAGTCCAAGCTTCTTAACAGCAAAATAAATAAATGGCATAGATACACGCGACAGTGTAAATAAGAGATAGTTAAGAATTTCAAACTTTAAATAGATACTCCTACCAGCAATGGCAGCTTAAAGCATAATAACTTAGAGTAAAGAAGAATAAAATCCGAGCGTAATAGTAATAATAATAATAAAACGAAACAAACCGAGGTAATGAATAGATATACTTACAGATAGTATGATAGGGATAAAATTGATTCAAAAACCTCGCATAGAAAGCATTTATATAATTATCCATAAAGGAGATCATCCTACAGATAAATCATTCTTGATGGCGAGAACCAAGAAATGCTTCCGCATAATCCTTACCATTCTAGATTTCGCCTCATATTAGCAATAAAATTCCAGGAGAATGGAAGGAACCGATGTAAAATGAAACATAGACACCAACATTAATAACTGAAGTAGGAAGGAAAAAACCCACAGGGCGCAGCCTATGCAAAAATAAGCCTAACCATTAATGATAAAAATAGAATAGTCTTATACAAGAAAATAAAGAAACAAAATAATGAAGCAATATCCACCCATAAACAGTACAAATTACCGTAACGTTTGATTAGTCACAAGAATAATAATTCAAAGTGAACCATTATTTAAAGAGGGAGAGAATTTCTTTAAGTCATAATCAATGATAAACATGATAGCTGGGCAAGAATAAAGAGGAAAACTCAATTGTTAACAATCGCAGGCAGATACAAGAAGAAGAGGTACAGTGCAGCAGCAATACCAGCACTACGGAGATCGAAAATCAAGACTAACCTTTCAATAAACAGATAAGCAGTCAGATAAAGTCCCCAACATCTGCTTATGTTAAATAAATTGAATGATAAGGATAAGCATAAAGTAATAAAATGGCAGCTTGTATAAATCAAGAATCAAGAATCAAGAATCAGTAACAAGGGCCATAAATCATGGCACGACACTACCTACATCTGCAGCCAATGACCAAGGCAATTCCATCATATACCATGCCGCCTTGTATCGTCTTTAGAATAGGGCAATAAGTTGAGAGTTACCCATCGCATCTGTTTGTAGACATCGCGGGCAAGACCAGTCCGCATGCAACAGAGAGCAACAATGAAGACCTAAGAAAATTAATTGGAATCAAGATCGAAATCGAGACCTTGACCAAAGTCGGGATTGAAGCAAAATCAAAACCGAAATAAACCTGGGATTAGAATGAAAACCGAGACCGAAATCCGAATCAGGTCAAAATCGAAATCAAAATCAAAATTAAATTTAAAATTAAAATCAAAACCAAAACCAAGACCAAGAGCGGAAGCAGAATCGAAATCAAAGTTAAGTCTCAACCAATCAAAATGAAAGTGAAGGCCAGAATCATGATCAAATCAGATCGAATCCAAATCCTCAATGAAATTGACCTAACCCTGAAATCAAAGAATAGATAGACAAAATCAAAAGAAGACCGGCACCATAGTCTAGGTCAAAGTGAATCAGTAGCGGCACTCAGACCCATACACACGAGTGTGTGAGTTGACTAATAGGACAAACTATAACTTGCATATAATAAATCAGTAGTATAAGCCCAGCATCGAGCGTAAATATGTTAAAATGACCGAATACTAATGACCGAAATCATAAGTCCCGATCCATAAATACCCAACCCCAACACCGAAACTACGAAATTTCAAATTTCCAATTGAATTTATAATCCAAATCTGAAAAGATTCATAATCATAGCTCTGTGGTTCTAAGCCCGGTCGTAATAGTTCAAAATTCAAAATTCAAATTTAAAGGAATTAAGTAGTTATTTCAAAATAACCAGATGTACCAGCATACCATACAATACAGCAAACAAGTGTTAATCAAAGTAAAGTGATAAATAAGTAAGGGCAAGGTGACAACAATAAGCAATCATGGCTTATGACGTCAATTAACAAATGTCAACAATTGAACAGTCGCATTAAACATTAAAGAAACAGCTAAGCTATCCACCACTGGGAGATCAGACTTTCATGAGAAGCACTGATGACAACCGCTTGCCGGCACCACCACGCGGGTGACCACAATATCCTTAAACCGACCCTAATTAATGCAGGCAGGCAGACAGCAAAGAGCCAACGAAGTGAAGCGAAACAGGCTTAAAAGGACGTGGGTTAAATCAACAAAGAGGAGAAAATAAGGATAACTGGAATCGAGCCAAAATGAAAATTGCGACCGGAGTTATAATCAATAAAATCCGAATCAAACCGTAATCAAAATAAGATCAGAATAAAATAGGAACCAACCCCTCAAAGAAATACCACTGCTAAGAATGGAGATTGAGATCAAACAATTAAATCAGGCCATGATTGAGCATCAAACAATCCCAAATAATTAAAATTAATAATAATTCATAACCAGCACCCACCCCATTCAGCATTAAAGTTGTAAGTAAAATTTTAAATAAATTGAGATTACATTACAGCAAAAATGCAATCCTATAATTAATCGATTAAATATAAGGACCATGAGAAGGCCAGAATCCAGGTAGCTAAAGCAACTAAAATAAAATGACCATCAAAATCAAGAGTCAAATTCGAACTTAACACAAAATGTAGAAGGAGCGAAGATTAGATCACCATAATCGCAACAAATCTCACCCCTCGTTCCTTCTAAGCCGAAATCAGAACAACGGCAGCATTAAACTGAGATTAGTCAAAACTGAGATTAATCAAGTCAAATTACACGCCAGAATCACTCCTGTCCGACCTGAAGTGAGATCAGATGGGTTTACAGGAATAGATCACAGTATGGAATTAATTAAAACAGGGTAATGATATCTTATCAAAATTAAATTAAGATAGACTGAATGAAGGTGAAATAAGTAGAGGAACTAAGAATTAAGAAATAAATTAAATAATAATAATAGGTCTAACCAATTGTGTGAGAATCAATGAAATTATAGACAGATCCAGATGGTTTTACTAAACCAATGAAGAGTTAATGGGGACCAGCTGGAAGAATCCACTAGCCACGACCAGCAAGCCAAATTCATGAGCCAGAAATCCGAAGTCAAGCACCAGGGCATTATACTTCCAGAGATACTGAAGGACATTGAAGTGGCAAATATATAAGACAAGCAAAATCAAGCTGTGGATATAAAAGATGCCCCTACCGCATAACCATGCCAACAATTTGATTATTCCTACTAAAGAAATGAAGAGCCACCACTCGCCAGGGGCGGCACACGATAATAATTTCAAATAAAATATCGGAATCAACCTAGAGTAGAAGGGAACTATTAACCTAAGTGCCATGGCTATGAATCAGTTTGATCGACTCCCATGCGTAATTACCATAGTATTAAGATCTCTAATCAAATCAGCCCATATCTTACAACCACCTTATAACAAAATAATAATAAAATTTCGAACAATTAATTAAATGTGGCTCAAAGAAAATTGCACAAATCAACTCGAAGCATATGATACATCATTGACCGGCTACACAGAATAATGAACTAGTCAACTCAATAAGGGAGAGATGGATCAAGCACAAAACATCAAGCGCACAATCATTATTATAAAATAAATCTAATGCGTCACATAATAACAACAACCAGCATCGTAACCAAACATGTCCAGGTCTATAAGTCAGAACAAGAAAGAGGATAAAAGGGTAAAAGAAAAGGATAACTGAATGAATAATTACAAACCCGTCAAACTACCATTCCGTGATTATATGCAAATATTATTCTGAATCAATATTTCGCCTTATGTCATATCAATTCAATTAAGTGGTCAGCCCATCATCCTGGAACTAATATTAAACCTATATTAAAGCATGTTTAATTAACATAATCATAGGTTTGCATTTGCTAAGAACACCACCGAAACGATGGCAAATGTGGAAGGCAAGGGAAGGAAAAGGATACGCTCTTCCCCAACCAGCTTCCACTCAATCTCCTATACGCCACACAGCCCTGCGCAGATCATGGAGGAATGCACCCGGCCGACCAATGAGCGCCTCACCCCGTCATCCAATCACCGATCGACTCAGCATAGATCCATCCTCCTACAGTCGGCACAGAGGGGACCGACGACAGCACCCCGAGTGAACTCATCCAACCACCTCACTCGTTCCGTACGCCTCGCCTCGTCAAGTTCGCCTCAGCTCATCAGTCAGCGCATCACTAATAGACCACAAGTGATCCTGGATTCAATCCGATCAGTAGTTCACCAAATAGGTAAGCCAGTCGCAGAGTTATTTACCATAAAATAGCCGAAACCTCAAACCTCAATTGAAATATAATTGTAATTGTAATTACCCTCACACTCCATTACCCCTTCAGCAATTAGTATACGATTAACACACAATCGACGAATCAATCAATCAATTAATCAAAAGCTTATTCCACTCAATTTAGTCCCCATTCACCCAAACTCATTCAACAATTGATATTTATAGCAAAAATAAAGAAAAGGAAGGAAAAGAAAAATAAAAGGGGAAGAGGAAGGGAGAGAGCTTCAATCGACTGCAGCCAGCAAGCAATATCCTCATCAGACGCCGGCACACAGCAGAAAAGAGGAAAGCAGGAAAAGAGGTGAGGTGAACTCAAATATATAAATCAGACGCCATGTGC
This sequence comes from Osmia bicornis bicornis, assembly GCF_907164935.1. NCBI lineage: Eukaryota > Metazoa > Arthropoda > Insecta > Hymenoptera > Megachilidae > Osmia > Osmia bicornis. The sequence continues at coordinate 1,427,759 of NW_025791135.1, read as the reverse complement.
AAGCACGAATCTAAATGTAATCGGAAATGAAGTGAAATGAAGTGAGGTGACAGTGCGAGTGACACGGAAGTCAGTGAGCCGTAAATATGCCCCCGCCGCGGCAACATGTGAATTAAGTAAATATGTGTGTCAATTCAACAGATCCACTGATCGACATCAAATCGCCCGTGCAAATGGAGAACATGAAGAACGATCTCCTGCCCGCCATCACCACTATAGATGAAGGCAATGCTGGGGCCAGCTCCACGGCAGAAACGAACCCCGGGACCCAGTGCCCGCCTACCACTGCAGACTCAAATCAGGGGAGAGTCCTGTTGAGCCCCAATGTAAGTACTATGAGCATCACAAATGTCAATCACGTACACACTCAGATTCATCTGATCTATCAAACCTATCAAATCACCGGTACATCAGCCTCCCCAGCGCTATCGAAGTTGAAAGAGGAAACAAAACAGTATCAAATTCCAACTTAAATTTAAATTCAAAATCCAAAATCAAATTTCAAATTCAGAAGGTAAAGCCAATGAGGCCAGGCAGTATAGAATTCGTAGTGAAATCAAAGTAAATGAAACAAAGTCGGTAGAGAGGTAAATTAATTAATAAAGAGTCAAATTGAACCAATCTGACATTGAGTGTTAATTTGAGAATCAAATTGCCATAACACAATAAAATAAGAACAAAATAAAATAAATATAAAATATTAAAATAATAGATAAATAATTAATAAATAAAGTAAATAAGTAAGTAAAACAAGTAAGATGAAATGGAGTGGACTCAAGATCAAAATCAAGTCCACTGCAATGATGTTATACTCAAAGTTAATCAATTGACCAGGATCATTTGAACCAATATCAATCCATCGAAGTAACAATTAGAACCAGAACCAATCAGAATCATTAAAATTTAAAGGTGAAGGTATAAATTAAGCAAAAAGGTATCAGTCCCGGCCCAGACTGCAACACATCATAAACATAAACAAATCAGTATCAATATTTAAACAAAAGTGATTTGCAGTAGTAATTGACTAAGCTAAATAGGGCCAATCTCAAGGTCAAGGGCAATATACTGAATAAAATCAGTCCCTTAAACATTACTAAGACTACCATGAAGCCAAGTTCGGCACTTAGACTAGCATCCATTATTAAACTCAGTCAAGAACAGGAATTAAATCAAAATGAAAAACAACTCAAGCTCAGGGAAGTCACGATCGAAATCAAAATCAAAGACAAAACCAAATGAAGTCGAATTACACTGTAGATTAAACAAATCAAATAAAACAACTCGAAACCAGTCCTCAATAGATTCACAATTGAAAGTGCAAAAAGCATTACAATTTAAGATCCAAGACTAAGATATGAGCATAATCAACCCAATCAACATCAAAATCATAGTCACAGCCAACCCCACTCCGAAACAATAACTGAAAATGTATTAAGAAACAAACTCGAGACCGTACACAGTACCGTCTAAAATTAGGGTGTGCGATTACTATTTAATACTGAAAATTTACAGCACCCTATATTGTCGCAATACTTTATTGTGAATACAATAACGGATAACAAATCTCCAATTCTAATTATTCTCCAATTCTAATTATTATTACAGCAACTGGATGCCATGATCTGTGGGTCCGTCGAGAGGGCAGTAAGCGCCCGGGTGGAGCGTATACAACGCGAGATGATGCGACACGCCACAGCGGTGGTACACCTAAGTCAGGCATCGACTAGGCGCCAAAATCCATACCGGTGGTCTCGTCGAGGAGATTATCAACCAAGGCAGCAGCAAATACGAGCAAGACAAAGATCCAGCTCACTACCAACAAGGGGCAGCGCACCACCCCCCCCCCCCCCCTTAATAGAAGTGGATGCTCAGCCACCGGGCCAACGAGCAAGCCAGAGAGCCCTCCAGGAGACCCATGCCCCCGAACATGAGATCTATCACCAAACCAGTTATCACGAATCACCGTTTCACCATTCGCCTTATTTACACACAAATCAGACGCACAACTACTGTCCATACTCGCCGCACCATCATACTCCGCATCCACACCACCCCTATAGTTATCCATGTAATTCACACCAACAGTCATGTCCATCTCAATGCACCTTTCCACATTCACATCCGCATCCACATCATCACCACCAATAAAAGATACATATAGCCCCGTGCATTACCCAGCCTTAAGTTTAATCAATCAACTCATCTAACTCAACCAACTGTATACATAGCTTAATATCGTTCAACAATTCGTATGTCTAAGTATATAAGATTAAATAATATTAGGATAATACTAGGATAAACATACTATCAAGTTATGCGCAAGTATAAATTTAGGTGTTGAATTAAGAAATAAATGTAATAATACAACATAATAAGTAAATAAATATACCCAAGCAAAATAATAAATAATAAATATAGACATGAATTAGTTAATAACTACCAATTATATTATTACGCAATCACAATTCGTCATACAAAAAAAAAAAAAACCATGCACACACCCGATCAACATAATTCCTCCATCAGGCCAACGGCAGTAAATATACATCCCTACTAACGACTGTAAGAGCACACGATATTCCATTGTCTCACATAACTCCTTCAGGTAACCCAGGACCATAAAGAATCAATCACGCGATTTAAATGCTAATGCAAACTCAATCATTGCGTTAAACAAAATCACCTAACAATATACCAAATCGCTGCCCTACAACAGAAGAAATAATTAAGCCATGACAGCCAACAATTCATTTAATGGCGAATCAACACCGCAAACATTATACTATGATCGCGAACTCAATCAAGCAGTTGGAAAAGGACCAATGTTCAAATTTACAACAAGAAATTAGAGTTTCTAAGAATAATAAGTACGTACGAAAAAATGAAGAGCAAAATTGTAAACTACAAATGGAAGCTCAGCATAGAGCTTGCATCATAAATACATGCGAGCTTAATTTAACCTCATGTCGCGTATTACAATAGGCTAGCCTCCAATATTATATCCACACAATCGCGTGCGTAAATGCCAAGATAAGTAATAAAATTGAAATTGTAAGTAAATCAAATCGAATCTCAAGCAATTGATCGAACCGGATGTCCGGCAATCACATCGAGTGTAATTGAATAAATCAAAGTCAAAATCGAATCACATTACAGAAACAACCGACAGAGTGCGCTCCCGTTCACGTAAATATTCCAGACGATGTTCCACACACCGGGCGAAACATCATTTGTCAAGATTCATTATTTAAGAACTATAACTCCGAATAGTTGATGACAAAACCAGAAACATTAATCAATCAAAACCAAGCACCTCATCATTCAGGATCAAATTATCAAGGAGCAGCTCCCACGAATGGTCTGATGAGAAAAGTTGTACTAATAAGATGAGGCCAAATGTTAGTTGTATTAAATTAACCTGTACAATCAGAACACTTCAAAATGAGTTTTAAAATTCTAGTGTAAGCAACAAAGAAGCTTAAATGCACCGATGCATTTTATATAATGATAAACTACAACAAGGCAACAAAACATCCTAACCTCCAAGGTAATACTACATCGGTCCTTATGGAGGTAGTTTACACAAATCAGCACGAAGATGAAGATTAAGTTTAACATAATCTATAGGAATTAAATTCATCAGTCAAGTAACACTGTTCACTAATGAACTACCTGAACAAACTAAGCGTATATACATATACACAATCACAAATCAGGCAAGGCAATCACAAATCAGGCAAGTCTACGGCAATCTAATTTGATTAGAAAACATTATTTTAAAACATTAAGATATTGTCAAATAATGTGAATAACAATTTATTATGCAGTTCGCATCGAGCCTTCAAACCGTTCGCATGTGTTTATATTGACGTTCGCGAGTGCCAAACGAATTCGAGTGACACTGTGCAAACATCCAAAACCGCAAGCAACCCGCCCTCAAGCAAGCACACCTCGTTTGAGAGTGCATAGCATGAGCACCCTACCATCAAATGCTATCAAGCCAAGACAAAATTACTGAGACCCCTGAGCACAGGGGTCTCGAACCAAACAACCTAACAACGAACATGGAAAACACCGAAAAACCTAAAACCACGCCATCCTACGCTACAGTTACAATGAGCAACGTGTACCCTAGCAAAGAAGCGGCTATTATAGCTGACAGCATCGCAGAAGCATCCATAACCGACTACGCCACTACTATAGGAAAAATAACCGGGAAACAAGCCATCCGATTCATATCCCGAATTGCCAACGACCGAATATGTGTATACCTTGACAGTAAACAAACTGCTCACCAGCTGTTATCGAAACATACCACAATAACCGTTAAGAACACCAGTATCGTAATAAGACCATTAATCGCCCCATCTCAAAGAATAATTCTATCCAATGTATCTCCATGCATTCCAAACGAATACATCGAAAAAATCTTCACCGAAAACAACGTCAAAATGAACTCTAAATTAACCTTCTTAAGAGCTGCGATCCAAGAACCAGGGTTTAACCACGTTATGAGTTTTAGGAGACAAATTTACGTCAACCCAGAAGACGTATCAAAAATTCCTGAATCCTTTCTAGTAAACTACGATGCCACCCAATACCGCATATTTACTTCAACTGAAAATATGGGATGCTTCATATGTAAAAAAGAAGGCCACATAGCAAAACAGTGCACAATGAACAACAAGCCCTCCACTACAGCCACTGCAAATTCAAATATTAATACAAATCCGGAACCAGACGAATTGAAGCACCCCAGCATACCAGCGGAATCCAACATGGACCTCACACCCTTCTCAGAACCACAAGCAGAAACCACACAACAAACCAACGATACAAATACAGGTAACAAAAGGACGCACTCTACAACCACATCCACACAAAACTCCAATGATCTCGAAGAAAACTTCAACCCCCCTACCGCCCCAGCAACGTACACAAAGATCTCCAGCAACACCCACAAACCAGTAAGTACACGTGGAAAAAATAAGACAGGTAAACGTCGAAAATTAACGCCAGATGTAGTCGACAACATTGAAATAATGATCGACTCAGCAAAAAATATGGTAAACGACCCACTAGCAAAATTCCCATTAAATTGGTTACAATTAATGAGCTTTCTAGAAAATGCAATTGGAGTTGAAGATCCCATAAAAATAGCGCAAAACTACACCCAGGACATAGCTGCTCTAACCAACATGCTAATCACAATCCACCCCCACCTAAATGGAAGGAGTATTAAAAACAGAGTCCACAGGATAATTAAAAAACTAAACAACAATGTACCATTCCAATCCAAAATACTAGCCGACAACATATCGCTCAACAGCACCCCTAACACAACTGACTATGAAACAGATAACGAAGAAAGAAAAGAACCCCTCGACCAACAAATTCATCTATAGGAAAATACCAACACCTAGCGATGACGTACACAATTCTCCAATGGAACCTAAACGGCCTTTTCACCCGATTACCCCAACTACAAATACTATTAGACCAATACCAACCTGACGTAGTATGTCTCCAAGAAACAAACCTCAAACCTCAACAGACGATAAAACTCAAAAACTACGATGCATATGTCACCAACCGAAACTCCCAACATGCAAGCGGAGGAGTAGCGATACTGATTAAAAACTCCTTAGACAACGAACAAATTCCTACCACATCCAACATGGAAATAATAGCAGCCAAGATAAACTCACAGCCAAACACCCACATTTACAATATATACATCCCACCCACCTACCAACTAAACGCAACCGAACTAAACAACCTTTTTGGAACCCTACAAAAACCATTCATAATAACAGGGGATTTCAACTGCCACAGCACCCTATGGGGATCAGAGAAAACCAACGCTAGAGGAAAAATTTTAGAAGAAATAATACTAAACCATGAGACAGTACTCCTCAACGACTCAAAACCAACCCACTTCAGTGTGGCAAACGGGACATTCAGCACCCTCGATTTGACCATGTGCAATCCAAACATAGCATACAAGTGTGAATGTTCAACGATATCTGAACTTCATGACAGCGACCATTTTCCAATCCTAATAAAAATCCACACCAATCATAAAACCAAAAACAGCAAACCTGTCCCAAGATGGAAACTGGAAAATGCGGACTGGGAAAAATACCGTCTACTTATCGAACAGCGTACCCCTCAATTAGACTCCTATATCAACCTAAACCCACTCCAAATTGACAATATAATGGACAAATTTACCTCCATGATCAACCAAACAGCAAGTGATACCATCCCAAAGACAGCTCCTAAAACTAGTAGTAACCACAACTTGGTACCGTGGTGGAACAGAGAGTGTGAAACAGCTGTTAAAGAATCAAAACACGCCTTCAACCAATACAAAAAACACCAAACGACTGAAAACTTGATCAAATTTAAAAAACTACGAGCAACAGCAAGGAAAATACTAAAACAAAACAAGAAGAAATCCTGGCAAAGTTTCCTTACCACGTTAAACGGATCCACTCCCACGAAAGTTATCTGGAGCAAGCTAAAAGCAATCCAAGGTACCCACCATAAACATAACATACCAGGCCTGTCAAAACCTGACAAAACAATCACTACAGATCAAACACAAATCGCAAACCTATTAGTAGAAACATTCGCCGCAAACTCGAGTGACTCGAATTATGACAAAGCCTTCCTCTCTTCCAGAACCAATCCTACAAAAACTCCCAAACAACCCACCCAAATCAACACAAACGACTGCTCCGCAATCAATGAGGAATTCAGAATACATGAATTAACCAACATACTCAAAAAATATAAAAATACCAGCCCTGGACCCGACAACATCCCAATTGCACTCATAACAAAAATGCCCACTAACGGCATTCAATGCTTACTCAAAATATTCAACTCAATATGGAAACACGGTACATTCCCCGACGTGTGGAGAGATGCTATAGTTATCCCAATCCCAAAACCGGGAAAAAACCCCAAAGAACCGTCTAGCTACCGACCCATAGCACTGACAAACATACTATGCAAAATAATGGAAAAAATGATAAATTATAGACTCAGATGGGCACTTGAAACAAACGATATAATTTCACCCCACCAAAGCGGCTTCAGACCACTCCACTCTACCTTGGACCCACTAATAAATATAGAAACGGATATCAATAATGGACTCAGGAACAAACAACACACGATACTAGTGGCTATGGATTTCGAAAAAGCATACGATATGATATGCAGAAAGAGAGTTATAAACATCTTAAAAGACCTAAACATCCACGGAAATATACTAAAATTCATCGACAACTTCCTAAAAACAAGACGTATAAGAGTGAGAATAAATAACACCCTTTCCAAAACCTTAACCACCGAAAACGGAGTCCCACAAGGCTCTGTACTAAGCGTTACACTATTTCTAATATCAATAAACGGAGTTTTATCGGTAGTCAAAAACCCAGTCAAAGTCTATCTGTTCGCCGACGATCTAACAATCCTATACTCAGGAAAGAACCCAAAAATAATCCAATATATCCTACAAAATGTTCTCAACAAATTACAAAATTGGGCAACTGAATCTGGCTTCAAATTTTCCGAATCAAAAACTAAATATATAAACTTCTCCAGAAAACAAGAACCACTAAAAATAAAACTCTATCTCAAGAACACCGAACTTGAACAACTGAACCATATCAAAATCCTAGGCATAATATGGGATAGCAAACTTACATGGTACCACCATGTTACACACCTCAGGAACGAATGCACACAACGCCTAAATCTTTTAAAAATAATAGCAGCAAATAATTGGGGTGCAGATCTTAAAGTATTAATAAACACGTACAGATCCATCATTAGAGCAAAAATAGATTATGGCTCAATAATCTACGGATCAGCTAGTAAAACCATTTTAAAGAAGCTAGACCCGGTGCACAACACAGCACTAAGAATTGCAACAGGAGCCTTTAGGACCAGCCCCACTTCTAGTATCCTCCAAGAAGCAAACGAACCATCGCTCCGACACAGAAGGAAACTCCTCAGCATGAACCAGGCAATAAAAATCGCAACAACCCCGAACAAACTTACATACCCAATCATCCTCGCGAACTACAACACTAACAGACACACACCACAAAGGAACACAATAAATCCCTTCCACGTCAGAGTAACCCAAACCGCAACAGAACTGAATCTAGAATTTAAAAATGTCACCCCAATGAAACCACCAACGACCCCACCTTGGAAAATCAAACCAATCGAAACTGACACAAGCCTGACATTATACCTAAAAACAAATACCAGCCCAGAAACTTACCGACAACTAGCCGCAGAAATTATTGAAAAACATAAAGACTCTACACATATCTACACGGACGGCTCAAAATCAAGTACCGGAACAGGATACGCAATAATCACCCCAAATTACTCCATGAAAACCAAACTACCAAATGAAGCATCAATATTCTCAGCTGAACTAATGGCCATCAAACAAGCCCTGCAAACCGCCTACACGGAATCCTACCAAAAAACAGCCATATTTACTGACTCCACGAGTGCAATAGCAGCGATAAACAACACCTCATCGTACAACGATACCATCCAACAAATCATCGAAACACACCAAAAGATCATCTCTAATGCAAACAAAATACAAATCATATGGATCCCTAGCCACGTAGGAATAACCGGAAACGAAAAAGCAGACCAAGCCGCTAGAGAAGCAGTTAACGACCCACAAACCGTATATAACAAACTAAGCCTTGACGACGCCCTGAAAATGACCAAAAAGAAACTAAGATCACAATGGGAAACTGAATGGAAAACAACAGCATCTACCCGTTCCTTAAATATAAACAAGGAATTCTTCAAAACTCATACAACACATACCGAACTACCCAGAAGAGAGCAAGTAGCAATCAGTCGCATCCGAATAGGACACACCAAAACCACCCATTCATATCTCCTGACCAAAGACCCAGTCCCAAGATGCGAAGAATGCAATGCACAACTTACAATAGACCATCTCATTCTGAACTGCCCTAAATATGATACAATTCGTCGGAAATACACATTGAAACCTCTTATCAAGGACAACTTGGAAGACAAAAAAAGCCACGATTTACTAAAGTTCTTAAAAGAAACCAAACTATTCGACAAAATATTGTAAAACAACACACACACGAAACCACCTTCTAAGGCGTCGCTAATAACCTTGCAGTTGATGCGACGTTAAACACTTATATAATAAAAAAAAAAAAATTTATTATGTGAGATAATAAATAACCCAATCCACAGGTCAACCCGAAATGCATTTTAAAATTTCCAATTAAAGAGGAAATTATTATTGTGACCATTATAACGATGAAGTTCACAGGAGTGCAGCCAAAGACCGGCTGAAGACAATGTGGACAGAACCAACGAGATGGGAATAGCCAGGATCAAAATAACAAACATAGCACCCGATCCCACTAGAAACCACCATCAGTTCCTCAACCGCTCAAGAGACCGATACAGCCATAAAAAGCCATAAAAACCAGCCCCAGCAATCACTCCAAAAATGCCATAGGGAACAAAGCCAATAATATACATTAACCCCATTAAGAGGAAAAATAAGGAAAAGGTATGTTATAATGGATAAAATATTTAAGAAGGAGTCGAGAATGTTGTTCAATATGAATATATAATACAGGACCAGCCACCATATTATCCACAAAATACTCCTTCACAGCAATATACCCCGTAACAAATTATTCATAGAAGAGAAGACAACAACCTCTTATCACATGGTCGACTGAGAATTGGAATTTGTTTAATACTACAGACCAACAAAGCTCATCGGTAAGGAAAAATATTTAAAGGGCAACAATAATCAGTAAGGGAATACACTTCCAGAATCAGCAATCCACTTCATTCCTCAAGTACGTTAAATTTAAAATAAGGAAAGCAAACTAATGAGAGGAAATAAAGTAAAATCATATGAATTAAATAGAATGGAATTAAATTAGAAATCGAATTACAGATTAAATTAAATTGAAACTGCACAACCGATTATAAAATTTAAATCAAACAAAGTTAAATAAAGTTAAAGCTGGCCTGAGGGCTCCAGAAAGTATATAAGCAATGGTGACGATAATAATGGGTGATACTAATACTAATATAGATATAATTGTAGATGTAAGGGGAATGTAACTAGGGAAGTAGCTAAGAGCATCACGCGCAACTAGATTCACAAAATCAATATTTATAGATATAACTTATCACACTTTCCCATACAATCACTGGCACACATACATTCATCCTTTAATACAGCTGATCAATGAACAAAGAACCCAGCATGATGAGCAGCAACAATATGTGTCAATACTCAATCATAATCGCAAAGTCAATCTAAATTGGAATAGCCAAAGGATTAGTGGACAACATCAAAATGCAGTTTTTAGGTATGCAATTAAGTATGCAATCAAATATGCAATCGAGTGCCGCAAGAAGAGCAACTAAAGTGACTTTCATGACCGGCTGCATTCCAAAAGGCAGAACAGCCCTTAAGACAAGGTAAGCCAATAATTTAAATATTAAGGATAAATATAACGAAATCAAATCAAAATAGAATAAAAAAATAAATTATCAATTAAGAGGGAAGGAAATTTGTCGTTCATATCATGAGTATAATTTCATATCAGGCACCCACAAACCATCCTCAACACACGCACCACAAAAGAGGCCAAGGCCATCACAAAGAGCGATCTCAGCAACTACCTTGAAGGCACAGTTGACAATAAATAGATAGGTGAGCAGACCGGCTCAAATTCAATCCAGAAGAAGAATGAGGAAAGAAAGAAAGAAAGTCTGTAAGAGATAAAAGGAGCAAAAGAAAGATGAGGGGAAGGGAAAAAACACATGATATGTATATCCCAAGAAGGCAGGGCATATAATTGAGGAGAGGAAAATTATCTCATTGAATCAGTTGCATAGGGAAAGATAGCTACCAATTCCCATCACACGGTCAGCCAACATTCTACGGACAAAGCAGCTACGACAGGCAAATAGGAATAATGTTGTAAGGGTAAGTAAATAGTAGTTAAGTAAATAGGTGCCCGACAACAATAATTAATCCAGCGCCTAAACTTACAATGCGCCACCATAAGTCACAATGAAGTGTACATGCAAAAGAACTTGAATTAACAGAAAACTTAAAGAAGAAGTTGGCAGCAGACAAGCACGACAATTACAATAACAAAAATAATAGTAGTGAATATCAATGTAGTACATATTATAGGTAAAACATAAGGCCAGTAATAATCAACCATTATGCTCCTTCTACTAACAGTCACAGGCTAAGATAGAAACATCCAAACTGTTTACCAGTGAAAGTGCCTGCTAAGGAAAGCCCATTCAGCAGCCACAGGAAGAACCACTAATCCATTGTATCAATTTAATACAGAGGAGGGCAATATATAGTAATGCTCACACACCCAATCCGTCAGTCAAACTGGGTTAGAGCTTGCTTCAGGCCAAATAAAGTAATCACCAATTTAATAAATTAATATTTATACACTACATAAATCCTACAAGGGAGATGCATTTATGGAGAGGGGCTAAGAATTACCATAGTAATTACTGAAAGTAATATATTGCCAGGAGTTCTAATAGTGAGTACAATACACAGGTTACAAATTGCAATCGTGACAAAGCCATGTCATGTCTCATACACGGACACCACTTATCCCTATTAGCAATTTACAGAACAGAACATGACTTAAAACAAACAAAACCAAAAGGCTTAAATAACAGCAGGGTGAAGCATACTGTGAGTATCTCATCCCGCCATAACATAACAGCACCCCTAAACGAGGGTGTAATCGTGAAGAATATTCAGCAGAAGGCAGAAGGTGAAGCTTAAACATTGCACGTGGCCACGAATAGGAGCAGGAAAAAACGTGAAGGCGTAAAGGTAAGAACTAATTTACGTTTATACGGTTGATTGAATCAACTCAGACTACCAATCGCATCTAAATTAATGACGCAATCATATAATTTCAGAGAAAGAGAATCTGCAAGAAATATATGAACATCATTGCAATGGGAATGATGCTACATCACTTCTGAAAACAAGAGAAAAAAACGACGATAAGCCAAGCACAATGATTGATGTATCAGAAGTAATCAGATAATAAATAAAGAAAAATAAAGACATACCACCATTATATAGAGGCATATCCGCATCTACCATTAGTCCCCAATCCTCAATCATTTTAAGATAGATTAGATTAAACACCCAAAATACTACCCAAAGACCATTCATCATACGTCATTAAATATCAATAGCTAGAGGAGCAACATCCATTCCATCATACATTCAATGACCGTGGCCAATCATATCAGCAGGATAGAATTGTTAAAGTTAAATAAAAGGGGGGTTATTAATTAAAGAACAAGAAATTAAACGCATCAAGAACCTAGCTACTACATACATGTCATTCGCTCACAATTCGCCACTATTCACCACGCCCATTCCTCCTACCATCAAAACCGAAACCAGTGTAATAACCAATCCCATCCCAGAAAAGGGGCGAAGCTGCGCCGCGCCATTCTTTATCGCGTACAGCCTCTTCGGTCCATAATCCATTGGACTACCGTCAGGGAACCTTTATTGGATTTAAAACGCAGATTACGACATTGGATCTATTACCAACTAAATTTCAACCTCAAGTAAGTAAAGAAAAGTGGTGCCCATACACTCATTAACATTTAGTGATAGTGACAGTGATAAATCCTGTGGCTGGAAACGAGTACACAAAGCACATAAAATAAAATATCGAATACATCCACACACATCACCTCCATGTCGCCTGAAATCCCGATCCAACACAATTCAATTAAATAACTCCTCCAACATGACCCGATCACGGCGAAAATATCCGTTGAATCCTAAACTAACAGAAAACCAATATACTCATGCCACCCAGGAATCACGTCAAGATCCGCCGAGAGAAGAAGAGGCCAAGAAGAAAAACAGCAGAGAGAGGCAAAGACAGAGGAGAGAAACCAGGGAACACGAACGAAAGGAATTTTGCCCCCATTAATAGGTAAGGAACCAAATCAAATCACCTAGAATCATCAATTAAATATAAATTATATAAATTATACAACCAATCATCGCAAGACAGGGACACGTATAATAAATAGATAAAATAATTATAATAATAAAATAATTATAATAATAAAATAAATTTGTATGAGAAACGACGTGCAAGACTCTACCTAACCCCATTTTATTAACAGGAAAGAACGATGTCCGGCTTTACCGTGCTGCAAGCGAACTTGAACCATTGTCGCGCAGCACAGGACATGCTTTGGCAAGCCGTGCACGACTATCGCGCTGACATTGTAGTAATCAGCGAAGCCATACAAACCACAACCAGAATGGCATACCGACCCAAGCGGGACCATGAGCGTGTGGTGTGTGCAACGAACATCCCCAACCAGCGAGCTGGGAATTATACGTAAGATACACACCTCTGACGGTTGCGTAGGCCTAGAAACTCGCGATTTCGTCATACTAGGTTGTTATTTCTCCCCTTCACTAACATTGGCTACGTACGAAAGTCAGTTAAACGGCCTAGTGACCGGAATTGAGTCATCCACCAAACCAAAAATCATAGTCGGAGATTTCAACGCGCGCTCTGTACAATGGGGCTCAGATCGTACAAACCGGTCTAATTCCCGTAAACAGCAAAGGAGGTCCCACGTTTACCCGCAATCACCAGCAATCACGGATTGACACCATGGCGTGTAGTCATACCTTAAAAACGCGTCTGAAAAACTCGTTCGTGTCCGTAAAATATACCGGTTCTGACCACAAATATCTAATCCATCGCTTCGCCGCCACGCCCGCCTTCGAGTCCTCCCCAATGAATTCCACGTGGAATATACAATATGGCCCGCCCGACAAAGAAGTATGGGCTTCCATAATTGCCGCCAATCTATCTCTGCCACCGGAAACCGAATCCTTGATTCGCGACCAGACCATTTTTGTATTCGAAGATACTGCAAGTATAGATGCAGCCATAGCAGAATTAGAGTCTTGGTATGAGGCCGCGCGAATACCGAAATCCAACAATTCCGCCAGAAGACGATACGTTTCCTGGTGGAGTAAAAAGATATCAGAGCTTAGATCAAACGCGGCACGGTCCCGCGCGAAATGGCGTCGCGCTACTATACGTATGTCGAATCATAACAGAAATAGAAATGTGCCAATCAATCTCGAACACCCCCTACATCAACGCATGATATCCGATCGTCGTGCATTAATCAAGGCCATTCGGCAAGGTAAGGAAGCCTCATGGACTGAAATGATAAACGAGGTAGCTCGCTATCCATGGGGAAAGCCCTATAAGTCAGTTATGAAAAAATTAAAAGGGAAAACCCCCCTAGTACGGTTAAACGAAACGGAGTGTAGAGCCGCTGTATCCGAATTATTTGTTACCGAACCTGTAGCAGTAGCCACACCCGAAACAAACCCCGCACCCAATGCTACGAACCATCCTGATACTGAATCAGCCGGCAGAACTACTTGCATTCCCACCGCGCGAAACCAGTCGTCCAGCCCGCAACCTGGCCCCAGCCACGAAGACCCATACCAATCCCCCCCAATTAGATTGGCCGCTCCACCCGCCGTAAACCGACCAAACACTAATACACTACCTGCCCCATTATTCCCGGGACCATCCCCCGGAGAAGGCCCACCATTAGATCCACGCGTACCCTACCCATTCAGTGCTCGTGATGCCGCTATCGCCCTCGGAAAAGTATCACAAGGCAAAGCCCCCGGTCGCGATGGGATAACAGGAGAAGCCCTCCGTCCCATATTCAGGTTGGCACCGGAATGGATACGCGATTTATTTAACGCCTGTTATCGCCTAGGGTACTTCCCGAATTCATGGAAAGTAGGGCGTTTAGTTCTCATACCCAAACCCGGTAAACCTTTTAACTCATACTCGGATTTACGCCCCCTCTGTATGTTATCCAATCTCGGGAAGGGTTTCGAATATGCTTTACGCGAACTCCTGGAAGAGGCCGTTGAAAAATCCGGAAATTTATCCCCACGACAATTTGGTTTTCGTAAGAAACGATCCACAATGCAAGCCATGAAAGTGGTTATATCCGAGTGGAATCGCGCACGTCAAAATATATACCATTGCTTATTAATAGGCTTAGATGTAAAGAACGCGTTCAATACCGTCCGTTGGAAAAATATACTATTAGCGGCCCGTCGTCGTAACTTTCCACCTCTATTGGTAACAATGTTGGAGAATTATCTCAGCGATCGATACATAGGAACCACGTTGCCTGATGGCACGTGGATAGAGCAACAAGTATTCGGCGGTGTACCACAAGGGTCAGTGCTGGGACCGTTCCTGTGGAATCTAGCTTACGACTCGATTCTAGAAGTTGTATTACCCCATAACGTAATATCCATCGCATTCGCGGATGACCTTGCTCTCATCATATTAACCACATTAGCCAAAATATGTGAAAAGGCCGAAGAGGCACTTCGCGGCTCGGTGCCTGGTACCTTGAAAACGGATGAACCCTAGCAACTCGCAAAACGGAGGCCGTTCTCCTAACAGGCCGCAGAGTGCCCGCCGGTTTAATTCTGCTACATGAATCCTCCATAATACAGACCGTCTCATCCATGCGATACTTAGGCGTGTTATTTAGCAATAATCGAACGTTTCGTAGCCATATATTAAAGGTTACCGAAAAGGCCACAAAAGTTGCCCATCATCCATCGTGGCTACTACCCAACTTACGCGGAGGAGGATATGGACCTCGCGTATTATATTATCGCGTAATGGAGTCCATTGTATTGTACGCTGCGCCGGTGTGGCATGAGGCCGTGAATTATAAAAATATGACACGTTTGTTATTACCGACTCAAAAACTAGGCTTAATACGCATTGCCCGTTCGTATCGAACAGCTTCCCATGACGCCCTAACAGTCCTAACCGGTTGCCTGCCTTGGCATCTAGTAATAAATGTGCGTCAACGATTATTTGGTTTTGAAGCCGAGACCGTCGACGAGCATAACGAATATACGGCCGCCGTAAAAAGAGAAACCTATGCCAATTGGCAGCGCCATTGGAATACTTCACGCTACGGTACATGGACCCGTCGTCTGATACCCGACATAGAACCGTGGATAAAAGGCAATGGTCCACTATATCTAAACTATTACCTAACCCAAATTTTGACCAACCACGGATGCTTTAGCGCGTATTACATCAAATTCGCAGCATCAGTGCCACCACACCATACTGCTGGTTCTGTAATCCCCCTATAATTGACGACGCAGAACATACCCTATTCCATTGTGAGCGATGGACCGCCGAACGCGCGCGTGTAACACTAGAAGTAGGGGTATTGTATCCAGAAACACTGGTCGATTGCATACTAGATGAAAACCGACGGACCCCACTGCTGACGTATATCAGCGAAATTTTAAAGAAAAAGGAAAGTATAGAGCGCGCACGAAAACGTGGTCACCTTGTTCCACCTCAACCTCCGCGTCGAGTCCGACGCAGATTAGCATAACTCACCACCATATCGAGAAAGAACCCAGAAAATGAAACCTCCACAATACAAACGACATTCATCAACGAATTCAAAGAATTCCCGTAACGAATTAAAAGTGTACCAGCGATTTTCCTCTATTTCCCTTCTTCTGTAACAAGGTCCATTAAAGAACCCAGTAAGAGTAAAAGCCACATTCAATACAAGATAAAAGGGAAAAAACAAAAACAGAAAAGGGAGGAAGACCACAATTGTACTTGCTACCATTAATTAATGTTAATAAATACATATATAACCCGATTTAGCGAACAGTTTAATTTCAACCTTCCCAAATTCAATTCCCAAATCCAAAAATTTAACTCTTGTAAAAATATCAAAGGCCAAGGAGACAGCGAGCCAGCTGTCCAGAAATCAACACCTGGTAGGTACGAGGTATCACAAAGTTCGATCAATCGGTGTATCAGTCCTAGACATGAAACAAAATGAAATGAAATGCAAGCGAAGAAGGAGAACCAGCAGGTAGCCCATCCAATACTACCCGATCCAGTGCAGCGACCAGGGGCATAACCAAGGACGATACAATTAAATAAGAAAGCTATAATGAAAGGGAAAGAGGGGGCAATATAAAGCAGAAGCAGAAGATCAACCCATCCTCCATCCGATGTCTCATCCTAAGGCACCAATCAACAGCCATTAGTATCAGTTGAATAAGTTAAAGTAAAGCTAAATCCCGTACATACGACCATATACGTTGACCTGTTAAAATAGGATAGCTATCGCGTGAAAATTCCCATTATAAATGTCACGCGCTTGGAGAAAAGACACATTGTAACCCCGAATCAATATCATTGTAATATATTAGTATATTATCACAGATGAATGGGACAGAGCGGAATTGATAAGAAAAACAGAACATGGACGAGTCTCGGCACACATAAATCGGCCCCACATAAGATGTACAAAACATCAAATAAGTCAATAAGCAATCCCGATGAATACGAGCCAATCCATCAACCAGTTGCCATTGATCTCCAGAATTTAACGCGGATTAGAGTAAGGGACAAACTTCCCTCTGAAATCAATCCCTATTATAAGCGGTATTGAAGCTACACAGACAGAATAAGGAAGACAGAGTATAGTATCGAAACGTATCAAATAGCAGCACAGTGAGTAAAACAAATTGCAGGTTAACAGAATAATAGAAATTGTTCCAGCCATTCAGGATTAAGGAGAGCATAAAGCCATAAACAACAGCACAAGCATAAGGTAGCATAAAATACCATTATTACTTCAACACGTCAAACATTGAGCGGTATAAGTACAACAGCCCTCAAGTATGAGTACACATATATTAAGCTCGTAATCCAATTCACTGCCCCGTGCCACGATCACACAAAGCACGTACAACTTACCAACAATCCACCAAAGACAGCACCCACGCAGCTCGACCTACTCGATACCCCGGCCATCAGTAAGGATAAGAAAAACCAAAGCTCACAAAGTAATGAAGATGTAGGAAAAAAGCAATCCAAGCATAAAGTTTACGAAGAGAAATAATATATTATTAAGCAAGTCAAGCCAAGCAGGGAAAAACAAATATTATTATCATATCGGATCTTAATTAAGGTTAATTGATTAAATAATTAAGTAATTGAAATAATTGAAATAGTTGAAGTAGGTTACGCAAGGTATTGTGCAATAAATAAATATAGTCGTTATTCATAATTACTCACATTGCCAACACAATTGTATCTCGTATAACATGGTACACAATCCAATACACCAATACAGCCTGACATAATGTATAAATAACATAAACGTTTATCTATTAAACGTATATATTAAAGTTTCTCTGTTTAAATATAATATGAGAGTGGTAAAACAGAATAGAATAAAACGAAAGTAAATAAAGTAAAGTAAACGATGATACAATATTAGAATAAAATAAAATATAGTAATATATACTAAAGAGAATATGTAAATGTATAAAATATGTATAATTGTTCCATGAATATAATATGATATATTATAATATAATACCGAACAGTGTAAGGTAAAATGCCATACTTGAGTAAATATAAAATATAAAATATAAAGTGTAATAATATAAAGCATAGTAAAAATAAAATGAAAATAAAATAAAACAAGGACAAATAATTAAATATAATAAAGCAGTAAAACAATCAAAATAGCAGAATAACAGTAATAACAACATCAATACAGCAATACAGCACTTGGTTACAAAATAATATCAATGTTAACATTAATACTAATACCAATAACCAATAATGATGATGAATAGTGATAATTAAAGTTTAAACTTTAAATCCTAAATCCTCAATCCTAAATCCTAAATACTGAATATTTGACTCTTAAATACAAATCAAATCCAAATATTGAATACAAGATACAAAATACTAAATGCTAAATACTCGTATCATACCCTCGATCGACTGATCGACAGCCATCCGCCCTTGATCATTGATCGTATCAGTAATTACCGAAACGCTTTCACACCGCGCCGTCGCTCAGATTCCTCCGTAGATCCAACGCGTCTTCTCCTTACATCGTCCCTCATAGAGGCTACCGGTACCATGGCGCCCGCGTGGGCTCTATCATGGATTCTTCGCAAACTTTCACATATCCTGATTCGTGCAACGCTCCAACCCACTCGCAGACCTTTTAAGCCGACGACTCGTCGCGAAAGCCCTTCCTCACACTCGAGCTTGAGTCGCAGCCTTCCGTCAGGGTCCAATCCATGATTTAGTAATCGTATACCAGAATTATCATTTAAACCAATACCCACTGCTCTCCTAATCACACGTAACACTTCTTCTGTACCCATAGTTGGATCAACTTCCAAGACCTCCACTGCTACAAATCTCTTTTGGATAGAGGCCTTCCATCCGCCTCCAAGTCTGGTCTCAATTCTCTTACGAATTCTGCTTCCATTATCTGCTTGCCGGCTGCAAATGTGAACAGAATTGATCCATCCAACGCCCGGCGAATTCCTATGACATTGTTTTGACCTAAATAGGATCCAAAGTTGGTTTTTATTAGTTGCACAGCTTCGACATATCCGTGCACCTTTTCCTTGCATATAACACGCACAACCGTTTTATGTGCACTTTCCAAAGCATCTCTCCCTTGTTGCTTTCCAGATTCAGACTCGCCAGCCGCTTCATCCCCTCCTTCGAGTGCATCAACACGAAAATTTTCCCCATCGTTCACTTCAACATCCACATCAGCATTATATTCGTTGTCCTTCTCCGCATCATGGTCATTCCTGCCTGTACTTTTATTGTCGGTTTTACCTCTACTAACAATACTAACAATATTGCTACTACTATCCTTATTATTACTATTACTACCGCCACTATTACTAACGCTAACGGGATTACTAATACTACCACTAATGTTACTAATATTACCAATATTACTAATGTTCGCACGGTTGCGATTACCACCATCGCCACCACTGCGGGCAAGATCGTGTACTTCACTGAGTTTATTGAGTTTATCAGCGCACCTAACAACCGTAGCGGCTGCAACTTCTGTAGCAACGACTGCGGCAACTCCAGCTCCACCCGTGCCAGTCATCGCCTTTACCCTGGGATCCCTTGCAGCTACTTGTTGTTGCTGCTTTCCAACCTCCAAGTCCGTTGTAAGGTCAGAGGGTGCCGCTGCCTGTCCCATGGGTAGATCAAAATCCTCCTCGTAATCGTCATCCAGGATCTCAATATAGGGATTAAGGCTGTCATTATCAGTACCACCACTAGCACAGACAGTACCGACAGCTGTTGAAATCGCTGGAGCAGTCGTCGAGATAGCCGTTGACACAGGAGGGATCCGTGGACCCACAAAAGCCCTTGATGTAGCCATCCTCGATGTTACAGAAGAAGAAGAAGAAGAAGAAGTAGTAGTACTTGCTTTTGGCGTTTTTTGCGTTTTTTGCGTTTTGGGTGTTCTTGAAGGGAAGGGAAATCGCACTTTTTTAGAAGCCGTCGTCGATGTCTTCGGTGCCCTGGACCTCCATCCGGATGATGATGGTGAGGGTGCTGCTGTGGCCAGAGCCGTCGCTGTTGTCGACATTGACGTTGACGCCGCTGCTCCAACTACCGAACACTCAGATCACGCGCCAAGCCGCTTCATGGTTGCTTTAGATAGCAGAGGTTGTTGTCGCTGCCGATCCTTACCCTTCAGACTAGAACAGTCTCTTGCTCGATTAATAGTCGTCAAATTAGCCGTGCCAGCCTCGTCAGCAGTTTCATCAGAGCGTGGAGGGTGAATCACGTCGCATCTCTTCACCACTGGACCAAGGATCCTCGCTCCTTTTTTCCCTTACGCCGAACGAAAAAGAGGCATCCGCAGCCGTTCCAGCAGCAGCCAAAGCATTCCGCAAAGGAATGGCCCTGTAGGGCTCTCTACTCTTCCTTTTAGTGTCCTCCTCATCCTTATTCCCTTGTTTAATTGTGCCTTTACTCGCTTGATGGAGCCGAGGCAAGGGTAAAAGCGAGGACGAAGAGGGTGGAGTACCATAGACAATCCCAGCACCCGGATCACTGCCGCTTCCAGACTCCGACCATTCAATGTCAATGACCTCCTCAAGTCCTTTTGGAAACTTTGCTTTATCGTAATTTGTCATGTTGAGCAATTGAAACTCCACTCAAACTCAAACTGACACTAATTGACCTTCACCAATCACAATATTAATGAAAAACGTTAACACGTTAACGTACGCGTTAAACACATTGAACACGTTGAACACGTTAAAGAGGGTAAATGGGGTAAATTAAATAAAGTAAACAAATTAAATGACCAGGCCCGAAATCAACTGTGATCGAGAATCTATGAGAATTTATATTCAACAGACCGCTGCACGTCAATAGACGTCCCTCGCATCAGTCGTAGTGAAGTACACAATTTCACAAAGTTCACCGAAAGTTCACGGAGGTTCACAAAGTCGTATAATTATATAATCAAATAATTATATAATCAAAAGTCATATAACCTCGCAAGCGTACCAAAATAAAATAGAAAGTAAGTATACAAAAGTATACAAACACAGATACATATATATATATAAATATAAATATCAATATACATATATAAGAAATATAAATGCAAACTGCAGCTAACTGCAAGTTACAAACTGGAAACTGAACTGAAAACTGGACCGAGCTTGACTTCTCGTTAAGCCGTCTACGCTGTACTCCGTTTCGATGTACTCTGTGCTCGTCCAGCCATAAGTACGCTGAACCGAAAGTAAAGTATAAAAGTCCCTCCCACCAAGGCGTCAACCAACTGACCACCCAGACAAGAATACCCTCCCCAATGTTCCCCTCCCATCACAAGCCAACAGTAGTCCAAACGACAAATCACGGTACCCTTACCCCTACCCCACAAGACGTCAACTGACGACCGCTTGTAATGCAGTCACGGCCATCCCTTATGTTAATATAATAATTAATATAACTATCGTAATGCAGAAAATTGAATTTAAAACCAAGGTTAGAGTAACAGTAATAGACCAGATCCAATCAGCAGTTTGTAATTCAATCAACTGAGGTCAACTCAGACCAGAATAGAATAAGACTAAAAATGAGAATAAGAAGGAAAATAAAGTGAGATCGAAATCAGCCTTGAAACCGAAATTCTGGATAACGTTCGGAATTAAAGACCAATTGAGTGTAAAAGGACAAAATGACACAAAACAAGAAAAAGGGAAGAACAAGCCAAGCCATAAAAAATAACAAAATCAATCAAAATTTCCATCAAAATGAAACCAAAATAAAATAAACCAAAGCAAGAAGAACGCAATCAAAACTGAAGCATGACCTAAATTAGTTCAAATAAGCATCACACTAGCTATTATTAAGTCACGAGTTACCGCTCAATTCAAGATCAAGATCAAGTCAAGATCAGCCAAATTAAACAATCAAAATCCAGTGTAAACATGATCCAGATCAAAAGCAAACAATCGTAGTAAAAAGGATTTGAACAATGACCCGAAACATTTCAGATAAGGACAATAATCAAACCGAAACCTAAAATAAAGTCAGACAGGAATGATTAAACTCAGTCCAGAATCAGATCCGAAGTAAAATCAATGCAAATAGGAAGCCAATCCAGGACCAGATTAAAGTAAGATAAAACGTAATCGGTTAATAAATTAGAAAGTGATCGGTTAAATATCCAACCCATACATGACCACATGAATCAGGACAGGTCGCCAATCGTAACACAGCAAATAATATAATACTAGAAGTGTAATTATAAAGTTAAAGTAAGGGTTAACTAATCGCCGATTCCTGAGATCATAAGTTTATAAAGTCCCCTGCCCTAGAATTTTAAATTTTACAGCCGTATAGCTCAGATTCTAAAATTACCCGTTTATAACCGAGACTGTAAACCCCAAAACACGAACCTGAAAAGCTAATTAACTCAAATAGGAGCATGCAAATAAAATACACAGCCCGTCTTAAAAGGTGCGCTATTACTATATAACACCTGGTGGGTAAATGAAACAAATATCATGAATATAGTAGTAAAATCAGTCAATTTAACAATTATGAATTAAAGATATTGAAGTAGTCAATTAAGAAATCACGACATGTGAGAATATACAGTGACCGATAGCAACAATGACAATTATCGCGAATTAACGCACCCGACCTGAACGCGGCTGTGAGAGCCTAGGGACAATATAATAAATAATGCCAACAGAAGAGTGGAACCAGTCCTTAACAGACTTATGAATCCGAATTAAATTAAATCGTTAAGCCGATACTCAGAAAATACAGCAATATCCTCGTAAAGTTGAGATCGTATATGAAACAGATCTAGAACAAGTCTGAAGCAACCAACCTAATCAAAAGAGTTGACACAGAACCATACCGAAGCACGCAGGAAACTAAGGTTAATAATCGGGGTGTAAATCAAACTGAGATTCTAATTAAAGCAAATGAAATCCTGATTAGAGTAAATCAAGGTAAAAGAATAGCTCCTAAACTGTTATGCGCGTCATCGTAAAACAATTAAATTTGTATATAATCGCTATGTAATATTGTACTTGAAAAAACATAGACCCGTTCATTGATTAAGCCCAATAATTAGACCCTTAGATTATAGATTATAATTCCCAACCCCAAGTCAGTATTTAAATTTAAAATTTAGGGTCAACAAGCTTCAATCACATAACATCAATACTCCTTCGGATCCAAATCTGAAAATTAAATCCCAACCCGAAGATTGAATAGACTAAATTTGGAACCTAGGCTATATTATATATATTATATCTAAAGCATTGAATGCGTAGATACCATGTCTATAATACAATAAACATATAAGATATACAATGATAAATAAATAAAATAAAATAAATAAAAGGTGAGTATAATAGGGCAAAGTAAATACAACCAATAGCAATAGCAATAGATTCTGCAATATAACAAATTTCAATAATCAATTCGCCTGCAAGGACGTGAGATATCAGCCCTTAATGAATGACCGCGGCAATAGATCGCGTGATACCAGCCTAAAACGGCTATAGTCCGGACCATCATATAAATTTAGAGGAACAACATATTGTAGAAGAACAAGTAGGTTGAAACCAGGAAACAAGAAAAGCTAAAATAATTAAGTCATCAATAATCAGAAATCAGGGCCAGATAAGGCATTAAATAAATCGGGGTCAACCGTACTCAGCATCAAAACAACCGAGATCGAAGGCAGAAGGCAACTAAATTCAACTGTTACGTCGCGAGCGAGTGATACGGCGCGCGACGTACAAAAATAAAAAAAAAGAAATAATAAGGAGATAATTAATTTATTAGGCGTTAATACGCGGATGAGGACGGTATTTTCGCTGCCACCAGTCCCGATCGCGCTCGACGATGTTAGGTCGTTAACGATCGGAACAATTAAAAAGAATCGTTTAATTTTTATAGTAAGATTCTGAAGTTGTTATATTGAGTTCGTCAATGCTCTAGTCCCATACGGGCCCCTCGTGCGAATTTGTGCAAAGATGGTTAGCGTGAATGTTAGGAAGGAAGTGTGTTAAACTAAAATGAATCTGAAATTAGTTATGTGTAACAAAAAGAAATATAATTTCAAAAAAGGAAAAAAAAAAAAAAGCATAACAGTAATTAAATTGGTTACAAAGAATTCGAGCTGTTAGGAATATAGAAAGAAAAATTGCAATTTAGATATATGTTTAACAAGATCGGCGAAATTCGGTTATATTGAAAACTGTTGAGTCGTAGAACAGAATTTAAAGTTGATTCGAGCGGCGATTTCAATGAGCAATTAAATTACGATGAGAGGAAAACGGTCCCAAGGGGAAAGACTTCCAAAACCAAACGGTTTCATGGGCCGCCTCTCATTTCTGCGAACGGAATTATTATTACGATTGCGAAATGTTCTTCGATACCTTCGATAAACGTTGAACAGAACGACCTCGGGGGAAACTTCCAGAACACGCGGTTTCAAGATCGCCCGTTTTGCCTCACTAAATCCAGATTCGTCGTATTGGACAAAATGAAATAGATAAACTTACCAAGCTCG
Source organism: Osmia bicornis bicornis (assembly GCF_907164935.1). Taxonomy (NCBI): domain Eukaryota; kingdom Metazoa; phylum Arthropoda; class Insecta; order Hymenoptera; family Megachilidae; genus Osmia; species Osmia bicornis. Next base: position 1,402,631 of record NW_025791135.1, on the reverse strand, counting down.
ATGTTAGATAATATAAAATATTAGTAAATTTGCTCAGTGGTCGTTGGTGTTGTCTAGAAATCTGGAAAGGCGAAGAAAAGATGAGAAACCTGTCACACGCACTACGCGTTCGCGACCGGCCTTTCTACGGTGTTACGGTTACGAGACGATACGAAAACGAATTTCAAAACGACGCGACGCGGAAAAAGATAAATATTAATTAACGGCGATTTTAAAAACGAAAGAGAAAAGATAGAATATTGAAAAGTGTGAAGTTTTACGTATTCGTAAAAGTCTTTTACGCGGAAACGTGAACCGCAATCTCCCGGCACTCTGCCTTTTGTAAGGACTTTACCGGTCAGCTAATTACAACGATTTTCACGCGTAAACTACTGCTTAACGCGAACACGGGCTCCCCGTCACGTACCTCACGATTTTTCGACGAAGAGTGATTTGCCTCAGTCAAGCGATCGTATCTCAGGGTTCGACCCGCGATCATGGGCCCAAAGTGGGGACATCATTTGGCAAATCAGGGTACGTGTCGAAGGGGAAGGCCCGCGCGTATTGGTTTTGTATAAGCGCGTTTCCCGAGTTCTCATCCCTTCTTGACCTTTCTTCCGACTCTGTCTTTCCGTAAGCTATCTCTTTCCTTTACCCCTCTAACGCCTAGTGAATTTAATGCGTCGCAGTTTCTATACTTCTGGAATATTCTACTACGCCCTTTGTCTGAATTTATTATCGAAGAGGCTTTTATAATGATATTTGCAAATAGTATTTCGGCAACGAAGAGCATCTAGCCCCCTTTTTAATAGATGTTTAACTTACTATTGAATGGCTAATGATAAATAATGCAAAATCATTCCGTTATTATTTGTACCTGACGGTTTACGAAAAAGGCAATCGATATTTATAATTACTATCAAATCGCGGATATATGCAAATACGTTACTGCATTTAATCGTTGTTAGCTCCGCGTGCATTGATTGTTAATGGTTTTGAATTTTCTAAACGCTCCACGTTTAACGTTTAGTTCATTGTCGATGTTTATTGCCTTGATCGACCTTCGCTTGGAACGTTCTTGAACGTTGGTCGACAATTTCAAACCTCAGTGGTTGTCACGCAAACCCTCGCATTCCATAGTCACTCAAACAGTTTCATTCCGTTTCATACCAATTATTTCGAACTTAATTGCATTCATTCCTTGTGGAAGAGTCGGCTGACGCATGCTTCGCAGGTAGGAGAGGTATCTCGCTCGCGAGGTAAAACAAAATCGTATTTCCCTTGTTCTGCGCGGTTAAGCGGGTTCGAATTTCTATATGTTTATTGCTACGCGGTTTCGACGAGGCAATCGTCCTAAGGAAGGTTGACTTCTTATTATTTGAATCGAACTAATTATAGCCTCCTTTGTGTGCCTCGCCTGGGATTATTTCCAAGTGCTACGCACTGACGAGGTACACAAATTCGGCATGTTAACGGTCAAACTATTCAAAACTATCAGAAAGAAAATGGAAATAGCTCTTAGCTACGGTCGAATTATTGAAAATAATTCGGACGTAACACAACTATTACCAAGGCAAGAGTTGATATCGACGCCCAAACGCCATGAAATTAAATTAAATCAATTAAATCGGGATTAAAATTAAATTAGAATCACCGCCAACGTCGCCCAGGACAACGATAATAATCAATTCGCCCTACAATGTATCACTGTTTAAACCTTCAATCAAAAGAAGGGCAATTTTATTGTGCATCATAAATCTCTCCCCACCGTCTCTAATATGAATAGAAAATTTAAGTTTGCGTTTGCCCACCCCATCCACCAGTTCGCATATAGCAAGTGAGTGGACCCTGCAAACACTCAAGGCGATAATAAGAAAAAGATTTATATACCTAATAGGGACTGACAGGCATTGCTAAGGGACAGGGAGCCAAAGGAATCATAAATATGTTCAGACGGCATATAATGCAAGTCAAATATGTGAATAACTAAATACATACCTAAAAACAGGTTACAAATAATTAAATATGGATGAACACCGCGAAAAATATAATGTCCTGCAAGGCAACATGCAAAGCACAGTGGAATAGCCAAAATCATGCGAAAAAACAAGGTACAAGAGATATCCAATATAATCACATTAAATAATAATAATACCGCGCCAGATAAGCACACAACCATGTCTCACACACAGTCACAACCAGCCATACACAATCGTACAGAATAACACAAGAACACAGATAAATAAGCCTCAATCAGTGTCGTGCAATGCGCAGTCAACTCATCCCGGGATTGAAGCATTGATTCAAAATAATAGAAAGTAAGGTAAAGTAAAGATAAGATATCATCGTATTTAGATCAAAACCCAATTAGAGTGACTGAATCAAATCTTCAATTGAAATCGAAACACAAACCGAGCTCGAAATGAAATTAATCAGAAGCAATTTAGATTTAGATCGAAAACGGAATCGAAATAAGGTCCAACTAAAAACAAAAATAAATAAATAAAGATAATTGAAATTAAGTTTAAAGGCAGTTTAAGATTTAACCCCATGCGTGTGGCCGTACAATAGACATACAAATACAATTCAGCCTACCCAAGTCAAGCAGAATAGGTGAAGATCGTAAAGAAATATACAATGAGATGAGGAATATAAGCCTAAGTCCAAGCACCTGGAGTGAAAATGATTAATATCGATCGTTACCAATGCTAAAATCATAAATTATATCCATAAATTTCGACTAGAATCAGTCAAATCTGATCCACCTTCAACCGACCCAATAATGATAGAGAAGCCTGCAATCGAAGTTGTCACCAAGATAAGCAAGATAAAATAACAAATGTATGAAGAAGCCTAATAATATATAATATATAATAAGGCAGAGGAGGAAGGAAAAAGAAGGAGAAAAGAGGGAGGACCAAGGGAGGAAGAAACTACACCTACACAGGATAAAGATCCTAAATTCTTGGCGCAGCGAAACCCATAAAGGCATTAACGTTCCAGCCCTCACTTTAAATGATCAATAAAATAATAAATAATGAAGCTATAGAGTGAAACGAAAAAGTAAATAGTAAAATAATAAATAAGTACACGAATAACCGGTTGGCTAAAATCTAAAATACCCACAATAGGAATAGCAGTAACAACGTTGCCAATGCCCCACCGTCCAAGCCTGTAGTCTAGGTCAAGGACGGGACAAGGACAATTTCACCATATACCTTACCGCCTTGCATCGTACTGTAACGACCCAGAGTGAGTACGTCACTGCACCGACTTGTAGGGAGAGCGGTTCCCTTAGAAGGCGACTCGTAATCAATGTGTTAGGGATTATAGGTTCGTGTGGTGTGCGGCTAAGGAGTGAAATCCAAACACTAATGTGCTAGAAACCGAATTGAAAATATGTTTATCCAAAAATTATAAGGTAAGTGAATTGAAATATAATATAAAAGAAAATCGCTAGTATCACAATAAGTGCGGCTAGAAATAGGAATACAGTAAGAAATTATAATTAGTTCGCCCTAGATTGGGAATACAATTAAAAATATGTAATTAGTAATTAATATATGTAAGTAGAAATTAATAATTGTAATAATCGATAGCGCTAACACGAATGCGGCGTGGTCTTCCTGTACAGTCAATACTCTGTTTGTTTTCAACAATGATTATGGAAACTAAATTCCAGAGGTTTGTGCTAGACCGCTTAAAATCCAGTTAACCTTTCCTATGGGTCGCAATCGGTTTCTGGTTATACCAGAGCTGTGTTAATTGCAGGCCGTTCAAGGAGCTCCGCTCCTCGCTAGCTCTTTACACTTAAACGTAGGCTTAGCGTAACACCTGGGTAACACGTTGCGAACCGCGGATAGGAGGTCCACTGATCTGCGGTACTGCACTCCACCAGTGGAAGAGTAGGAAATAGCTGTAGCTCGCGCTCTATCGCTGCCTGAACAGTTCAGCGCAAGCTTTTCTCTACTGTTCAGAGTATTGTCTGCTTCAGGTCGAGGCCTGAGAAGATCTGCGATGAAACTGTGCGGAACGCCTCTATTTATACTCAGATTTTGCTGAGTCGGCACTTTTTTTCCGCATAGAGTTCTTGGGGTAGCTGGGTTTTTCCCATCACGTGGTAGTCCAGCATCCCCACTCTAGAATACTACCCCACCGTATGCTTACTGGGGTTGCGCTGGCGCGTGCGCGGTCAGACGTCGATAATTTATCGGTAAACTGTTTTACCGTCTGACTTATCGACTAAACTTTTATCGATGAATTTAACAGACTCGGTTATCGACGAAAATGAAAATATTTATTACAAAAATTTTATACACTAAATATTAACAATAAAAATTAAATAAAATACTTTGTATGAAATATAAAAATTAGTTACAATAAAGAAATGAAATAAAAAAGATATTGTGTTTGATTATTGGGTCGTTACAGTACTCAAAATAGAAAGCAAGATCGAAGTTGCCCGCCCCATCTGTTCGCCAGACATAGCAGAAAATATATAACCCGCCAACAACACACAATGGCAGAAGGCCTAAAGAAATCTAAGGACCTGATAGAGGCCTGCATTTGTAGAGGAGGATGAATGGCCCAATGAACAGAGAAGTTATACCCGTGAATAAAATAGAAATAAAACAGGCTCATCAGAACAAACAGAACAGAAAAAACTGACTTAAGCCTGAAGATCGGGATATTTGCAGTAAGATAGATTATAAAATAGGCAAGAACAAGAAGATAATAAGCCACAAAACACAATTTGAGAAAACATAAAAGCGGACTGCTGCACTCAATAATCATATAATTAGCACAATGTCGTTGCAATGCCAAAAGCAACCATTGTGCTACCGTATAAATAAAGAAAAAGTAAGCAAAACAAACCGAACAAGCAGATTGTAACGGGGTCGGTCGGTTCGGTGCGCACGGCGTTGCGCACCGCGGTCGGTTTCCCCGTGCCAGGGTTCGTAAGGGAACAGGTCGGTAAATAACGAGGCGTGTGTATGTAGAAAAATATGAATTTATTCAGAAAAATATCGGCTACTGTAGACTACTGGGTACATCGGCGGCTAACCTCGCCGAACTGGTGGTCGGGCGGTACCCTCCTGCCTCGGGTACTACAATCATAAGATAGGCTGGTGGTTAGACGAATGGAGCCGCTTTCCTTAAGACTAGTGTACAGATCTTACATACTACGGTCGGAACCCGGTCCGTCACAGAAGTCACGCGGAACCTAAACCTACCGCTCTTAAGCCGGGTATCCACCAGTATCAAACGCCCGTATCGTATCACCGTTCCGAACCCTTTTGAATAGGCAGACGTTGCCTCGTTGCATGCCACGGCGTGCTACGGCTCGGACAATAGTTCTTCGTGTCTTGAAATAAACTCCTATAGGCGAGAAGTTTCGATTTGCTGCATGCTGTTTCTTTAGTGTAATTATCCAAACCATATCGTGTTTGGTATCATTTTAATCAGAAAAACGTCACAAATATGTTGGTAACAGTTTTTTAAGAAAAAAGTGAAAAATAACAAAGTTCAGTCGTTGCATTAGTATTATCTCACTGATGTATCCAATTCCAAATCATATTATCTCGTGCCTGAAGTGTCATGTTTCCACTTGACATAGCATTTCGGGCCTTCGCCTGGGTATGTTGTTTTTACGTTTCAAGTGGTTTCCGAACCAATCCTTTGAACGACAAGAAACCGACAATTTTCGGATCGGCCCGTTCCTTCGCCTCCGTATCACAGACCAATAGAACTTTCGATCCCCGGCAACGGAAGAATCTCTGGAAAATTAACATTGTCCTTTTTCAATAATCACACAGGTGATTATTAACATTGCTCTTTTATGTACAGCGTAGCACCGAAGATAATTGATCTGTTTAAATATATTTAGACGATAAAATTTGTCTAAATTAAATTAGATTAAATTCATAAATAATTTAATCGCTTTTGAAATGAATCCAATAATACCGCAAGATTTCAAATAAATTGAAACCCAAGTGACGGCACGAAACGCTATGTCAAGTGCCAACGCATGAACCTTTCCTTCGATGCAACAGCAAAGAATCGACAAATTTTTCGGATGGATACGTTGCCTCCGTTCCTTTGGAACGCCACGCAGCAAAACGAGACTCCTCGCCTGTAGTGGCCCAGTCCTATTGCCGAACCGTTTATATCAAGAAACGAAGAACTATTGTCCGAGCCGTAGCACGCCGTGGCATGCAACGAGGCAACGTCTGCCTATTCAAAAGGGTTCGGAACGGTGATACGATACGGGCGTTTGATACTGGTGGATACCCGGCTTTACAGGCTAAATGAGTACGGACGCACGCTGGTGTACGCGGAGCGCGGGCGCAAGCGGAGCGCGAACGCAAACAATCTAGCGAAGGCGCCGAGGCACTATCGAGTGCCGAGGAAGTAAGCGCAAAAGTCGGGAAAGGAAAGACCCGATTGGGCCGACGGTCTTTATTCAAACGCGCTGCGGTGTTTTCGCGCTGCGGTAGAGTTGTTGCCCGTTTGCCTCACGCGGCTCGTCTTCTCGTACGCCGAGGTAGAACCGAGCAGCGAACGAGACGACGACCAATCCTGGCCAGCCTGGGTAGCGCCGCGAAGCTGGACGGAATCGGCTGCCAAAGGCAGAATACGGTGCCGTGTAGACTAGCGTTCGGAATCCCCGCGGAAGCACCAGCAGAGATTATGAACGCGCACTAGCTTGGTCACCCCGGGTCAACCACGGGACTGACGAGGCTAGGCGCCTACGGCCGTTAGACCTATAGGAGCTGCCAGGTCGTAGCGTAGTGCAATGCTACGGCCCGTTGGCCAGAGATCTCTTCGCCAGGAAACCCATGGCGTCGAGAGCTCTGGTGCTCCGGTCCGGACCTCCTAGGAGGTCCCCTCGGGGCCGAAGCCCCGAAGCAACTCGTCGATCATCGCATCGATCGGTCCTACTTATAGTCTAATCGCACGGGAGTGGGGCTGTCGCCGTGGTGGGGCCCGCGATGCGCGACGCCGATCCGCGGCTGTCGTCGCAAGATCAAACAAATAAGATAGGTAGGCGAATACAATATAGCAGTGAGATTAATAGTAACAGTAATGTTGATAGCAAGCAATAATTAAGATAATAATTAAATTAAACAAAAGCAGAACAGGGAATGTAAGACAAAATATGAAAAATAGTAGAGCAAGAAACACATGAAGTGAATGCGCAGGTTAAATAATTTATTAAAATAGGCACCGGACAGTCCCATGCGGACGTACTCAGCCGTGCATGAGAACCCATTAGTATTAATTAATTAAATCAACTGAAGTAAGACAACTAAGCCACTGAGTCAAGATCATCATAGATAAATGAAATATGGATTAAACAAATAATAATAAATGTAGACAAGAATCCGAATCAAATAGAATCAATCGAGGCTGGAATCGCAATTGAAACAGAATCGGACTCAATACTAGGACAAAAGCATAGACCGGGTTGATGACAAATTAAATGAAACGAGTTAGAAACCGAGACTGTGATCAAACCAAAGTAAAATCAAAACGGTACTTATATGAAGCCAATCAAAATCATAACCATATTCACCTCCAAGGTCAATCCTTCAGTCACAATCAACATCAGAATCAACAGCAGCAGTAAAGCGAAGGTAAGCCAGATAAAGATAAACCCCCTTCAAGACTGGGAACAAAACTAGTTCAATATCGTGATTAATCAAGCCGCATCCAGCACGTGCACGACCGCCTAAGATTCTATCAGGCAACAAGCCCGAAACCGAAAACCGAAAACACAAATGTCAATTAAATATACCATAATGTGCAATATGCAACAATTAATGATGTAAGCTTGAACTCAAGCACACCCCAAAATCGACTGAATAAAGTGGTGAGATTATAAAATAGCTTAAAATACAATTTGCCGTGAAATTAATTCAATTCGAGGCTCCAAATATGAAGTATAAATCCCAGATAATCACCCCAGACTAAAAATTAATATAGGTCCCAATCTTAAGGTAAGAGACGCCGAAAAACCAAATTATACACGGACAAACATAGACTGGACATCGGATCGCACCAGATACGCACGCACAGCACTGCGTATAGTAGAGTAATGTGAAATCCTAAAATTAAGATAATGAAATGGAATGAAACCAGCAATTACACAATTTAATATCTAACCGCAATTATAACGTAAAATCATCAATAAACAAGTAATTAGTAGCTCAGCAATTAATGAGTTATCATAAGAAAGAACAGTACAGCATAGTGCCATTTATCAATAAACAGCGATATCAAGAAATCATATGTTTTAGATAGTCACAACATAACCTCTATCTCCTAATTAACTCAAGCATTAAGAAATGCAAACATAGAAAGTAAAATGAAATAAAATATAAAATCAGCCGATAGGATGATTAACTGACTAAATAACACCCAAGTCAATACCATAATGAGGGGAAGCATCGCAGCCGAGAGGGTCTGTAGGGAATGGAAGTATCTGTAGACGAATGCATAGACGCGAGATGCAGGAACATGGCGGCCAGGCGAACCGCACTGTTGATAACACGATAAGATATCAGCTTAGCCCCCCACCACGCCCAACTACAAATCAGACAAAAGAATTGAGATGTATTAGAAACATAAGATTATGGAAAGGGGAATGCATCATAACCGTACGATATGACAATGCAATTTACCTCTTCACTACAAGTGCACATTATACCCATATCAAAATACTGAGTTGCAAAAGACCAAAAACAACGCAAACTGTCAAAAACTGATGATAGAATAAACTAAATTAACCGATTAAATTAATAAAATTCAACGAAGATGTTATATTAACGCGTAATTTAGAATAAATTAGAAATAAACCCCCACAGAATATCAAAATGGGTATCAAATGAGTCAAAATTCCATTAAGGCAAGTTCAAGATCAAGGAAAGGAATTGAAATCGAGTTCATAAATAAACCCGAGATCGAAACAAAATTGAAAGTCCAAATCACAGCAACGACCCGCGAGCATCAATTAGGATCAAATCAAAATTTGATTAAAATTTAACTAAATCTAGAACAAGATCTAGATGATAACATAATTATACCCAAATCATACCTACTTCATCAAGTATTACCAAGGTTAAAGTAATCAAATTATATTATATTCAGTTAGTATGAAGCAAAGAGTTAAGACATAGGTAAGGACAGAGCGTGGATTGAATTAAATTAAATAAACCAAGCCAGCTGTAATTTGTCGTACCGGATATCAGACAGTAAATAATAGATAAAAGTAAGAGTGAAAGTGGTAAAGGCAGTTAAACACATGACTCCAAACAGATGGTAACAAGAAAAGAGAACGACTGGGACCTAGATCATAAAGTCCCGAGGTCAGCACGCCAAGCAACACTAAGGCGTCGATAAATAACAATCAACTGTCCGGAAACAGTTTACTGCCTACATGTTGTTCAAATTGTCCGCCCAGGATCACTAAGTCGAAATTCAGAAATTTAAAGCTTCCAAAATTCGACCCCTATTTGGAAAGCGATAAGTGTCCCATCAACCAGCCTGCCACCAAGGGCCTTACGTCTTAAACCACTCGACCCGCTCGGTCAGCCAGGACCACCCGCTGACTCGCCATTGCAACAAAACAGTCTGTCAAACCCTGAAGGAGACATTTATAGTAATAAAATAGGATAGGAAAAACTTGCAGGTACATGATTGCATGTCGCATTTCCAAATCCACAACCCGCGAATGCATATAGAGAAGTGTATATTTAATTACAATATCAACACCAACGGAGTAGGTTAGCACCATTATAGGGATCACAAGTAAATAAATAATAGTACAACTTAATCGGATCACAAACCTCAGAGAATATCCTCATCTTACCTAGACCACCATTAATCAATCAATTCAATCCAAACAGAAAATAATCCTAGAAATAAGCCTGGATACAATAGCTAGATGGTTAATAATAAACAATTATAACCAAATCAAATGAATTACGCTGCTAATGTTCCTGAAACCCATAGATCGACTGACATAATGAGGTCAGTCACTAATGCTAGAATCAAGTGATCATGATCCCCATAAAACGGTACACAATGAAATCAAACCCTAATTGACCAATCACAGTCAGCAGCCGACAATCAATCATAGTAATCAGGGTATCAGGATTTCAGGGTAAGACCCCCAAGTGTATCGTGCTACAAAACCGTAAGAACGGAATAAAATGAGTAAAAATGAGTAAAAATGAGTAAAATAGGCTGCCCCGTGAGACATAGACAGAGCGCCGTAGTCAGAGTGCCGTAGTCAAGATCCCACGAAGCGAGCGAAAATAGACCACCACCCCATGCCCCGTCCCGCGGTCGGCAGACGGTTAAGTTACCAATGTTACGTCTGAAAATTTTACAAATTTGTCCGCCTCACGTCTCCTTATCAAGCCTTCGGGTTATAGGAGTCTCCTCATGTAAGGGACGTGGGGAGGGCGAATTACTACTTCATCTCTTTCAATTTTCTCCTCGACTCTGTGTTTTCCCATCAAGCCTTCGGGTTATAAGAGACTTCTTCATGTGGGAAAGGCACAGGGAAGAGTTTGAGTGTATAATTATTCTATTTTGTCTTTTCTATCCTTTATTCTCTTTATATTTTTCAATTCTTTTCCCTAATTATTACCCCTCCTCGAAACTATCGTCGTGCTCAACTGCGTAGTAACAGATTTCGAACTATACAAAAACTCGAGTTCGACAGAGGAGAGGTATCATAAACAGCGTTCGCTGTGCGGTTAGCCAGTGCTTCGCATTATAGGGGTCTCCTCAGGTTAACTGCGCAAAAGCGTAAAGATCAATTTATCATTCGAATTTCAACCGAATCTCTCCTCTTTTCCACGCGTGGGCGCCAGTCGGCCCCTAATTCGATCGTATGCGTGAGATGAGTGCTGGAATGAAAGCGCGGATTAATCTATCTATTTGAATATTTGGTTGATGAAATGAACGAGGAATGAGAACCCTCGCAGTCAAGCGTTAGCAAGCGTTCGACGACTGTTTAGGGGCGAAGGGTCGAACGGGGCAATAAAAGTCTTTGTATCGAATTCCGAGAATTTGCCTGAAACCAAGACCCAACGGTAATTTTCAAATAGCAAGAACGTTCTAGAACTAGCTACGCTGCTAATGAAATAACTTATATTCGATTTAATAATCAAGGAATATGTTAGCTAATCGAGAATTTCATCCAAACATCGAATGTTTTACAACATGCGCGCCGGCGAAACTCACGTTGCGATTCATGAACAAACAATTACCGATAATGTTAATTAATTACGCCGACTGCTAGTCTAAATCGTGCGATTGCCAATCGATCGAATTATTAATACATAATGGTATGATGGATATGAATTTTATTCATAGTTATTCGCTTCATTGTTGAATGGTTCTGGTTTAAACATTAATTCAGATTTAAATAATTGCCGATATTCGTCATATCTGATTATCGAAGGCGAGAAATGGAATATTCCAGAAAAATCTACGGCGTAGGAACACCGAAAAGCCGTTAGACAGAGATGAAACACCAAGAGAGAAAGAACATAGTCTAGAGGAATTTAGCTAGCACGCGTCTTCGACCAATAGCGACGCGCGCGACGCTGTCGTCACGCGCTATGATTTGTCGGAATGTCCCCACGCAGGACATCATCCTCGCGACGGGCCCTTCCGGCCAGGATCGCGATCGATTCCGATCACTCTTTCGTCGAACAATCGAGTAAGTCGTGACGGGAGCCCGTGCGTCTAGAGATAGAGTTGCCGATTGTACTTTGTGTAAATTAGCTGCGCGGCAAGTCCTACCCGTTAGGCAGAGTGTCGTGAGGGTGAATTTCGCGAATACGCGGCAAAGACTCAGAGACGCGCACGTTAAGCTTTCATACTATTAAACCTCTATCTTTTTCTCTTTATTTTAATCCGTTTGATCGCGTAATATCGAATTAAACTCATTCGCGTTAATTATTCTATTTTTCAAAGTCGTAATCGTCTTGTGTTCGTCTTAATTAAATTTTGATACGCAATAAAGGGCAATCGGGCGCGCGACAAGTGTTAGTGCGACAACCTCCTCATCTCTCTCTTGGTGTTCCAGATTTAACAACGATTATTCAGCGACCTCATAGCGATATTTCAAGCGATTTTCATACATTATATTCTACATCTTCACGGTAAGCCTGTCAATTACTAATTCGTCGAGCACGGCATTATCATTGATTTTCAACAAGGCAAAACGGGCGATCTATTAAGCCTTCGGGTTATAAGAGTGTCTTCATTTTAGATCGTCTCGTTTCCCATACACAGGTACCGATAAAAATATATAATTTTCCGTATTTACCGAATCGCGGATTTCCAGTAACGATTGTCTCGACTACGAGGTATAATCGAGGGATGACTTGCAAAGCCTTCGGGTTATAAGAGTCTCTTCATTCAAGTCGAACCCTCGCGGATTGAATCCGCTATTTTTCCAAGATTCTAGATTGTCGAGATAGTCGTTTGATAGTAAAAGAATATAATTTTATACAAGTTACAATTTATAATAAAATAATTTTTAACAAAAAAAAAAATCCGACTTCAAAATGCACTAAAAAGTATAAAATAATTTCCATTTCATTTATATCTGTATTCCACAGCTATTAATACAATCTACTTAATCATTAAATAGGATACTAAATATATTTCAAAGTTTTCGGAGGCGGCGCAAAATTAAAAACTTTTCCTCTACTGGGAAGATCCTAGTTCAGGTGTCGGCAACCAGTGACAAATGACCCATTTGATAATTTCAAGTAAACAATATTCAGTGGGAATCAATATACCCATTACGAATTAACTATACTGCAGTTCACGAGTGACCGCACTTAAGTCGCGCAGCTGGTGACCTACTGAGGTCTAGGGAAATTTTTAATAGTGCGTGTGATTCCCCTTTACAGCTTGCTTCTAACTTTGCGTTCACATCATTTTTTTCCGGAAAATAATAGAATTTTCATTGCATCGTGAAACTTTACAATATCATCACCGCTTTTCAATTATCGTACGTCATATATTTCTGCCCACCATTTATATGATCGCAAGGTATAATAAGAAGCAAGCTGGAGAGGGGAATAACACACGTCATTAAAAATCTCTCTAGACCTAGTGAGCGGCACGAGTTAAGTATGGTCTCTTGTAAACTGCAGTATAGTGCATGTCCATCAGGAGTGCTGACAATTTCTCATACAATCGTTACAATTACAAATGTTTTCAACCGGACCTATAATTTTGCTCTTACGACTTATTAATTACCAAGTTTGCCATACCACAATCAAATCGTTATTGGCAGCACCGTTTGTTCGGGTATTTTTAATTTTGCGCCGCCTCCGAAAACTTTGAAATATATTTAGTATCCTATTTAATGATTAAGTAGATTGTATTAATAGCTGTGGAATACAGATATAAATGAAATGGAAATTATTTTATACTTTTTAGTGCATTTTGAAGTCGGATTTTTTTTTTTGTTAAAAATTATTTTATTTCACACTTTTTAGTGGAACGAGCAGTATTCGAAGTTTACTTGCAGGGACAAGTTTGAAAAATCGCGATCGGTATATTCCTTGGAGGGTAACCCTAAAGAATAGGCTTTTTATTATAATAACAATAGTTATTAACAATAAGAAGTTAAATAAATTTTGGGAAATGGAATCATCGTGGAATGATCTACGAAATGTGAAATCTTTCATCGCAATCGGTGCATTCCTTGAACCAGAACGTATTTTGCAATAATGAAAACCGTTCGAAATAAAAAAATGCGAAATGTTTTTATAATGGGAATAATCGGAAGACATATTCTACAAGACGCAAAAGATTTCATTCCGATTGGTCCATCCGTCTCGGAGTAATCAGCGAACGCACATTTACAAAAAAAGGTCGTTAGAAATAAAAAAATGCAAAATATTTTTTTTACGGGACCAATGGGGAATTGTACTGTACAAGATGCAAAAAGTTTCATTCCAATTGGTCCATCCATATCAGAATAATCGGTGAACATACACCGCACGTACATGAAATAGTACGTTTTTTGCAATAAAAACCGTTCGGAATGAAAAAATATAGAATGTTTTTTTAACGGGACCAATCGGGGGACATACTTTAGAAGACGCAAAAGGTTTCGTTCCAATTGGTCCATCCGTCTCGGAATAATCGGCGAACAAAGGCAGAAAAAATAACAATAGTTTTTCACGAATATCTCGAAAACTAAAGGTTTCCGTTAATTATGCATAATGAAAAAGTTGTTCAGAATCATGTTCCCGACAATATATTAAAGGATCATTGAAGTCATTTTATGTTGAGATTACAAAC